>NC_062564.1:118544922-118844922 GCF_022837055.1 Prionailurus viverrinus
TCTCTCTTTCCCCCTACGTCCCCCCCCCTTTCTCTCTCTCTCTCTCTCAAAAATAAATAAACATTAGAAAAAAAAACCCAAAGAGATAGAGAGAGAGATGAGTCTTGACATTCCTGATGAGTTCTGATGAGGTGAGTATTGGGAAATACACAAAGGTTGGAATCTGTGAACCTCTCTTCATCGTCTTGATAGAGGTATAGAGACTGGAAAAAGATGGTCTTTACTACATAGTTATCACGTAACCACAAAACCTTTGAAACCCTCTCTCAATTGCAAAAAGTTCTTATGGCCAAATGTGTTGGCTTCTTTATGGGGAAGCTCAAATGTACAGCAGGAACGTCTAGTTTCTGTTTTACCATATAAAATAAATAATAGTTTCCCATAAAATTAATTATAAAATAACCGTGATTTTGGCACATGAGTGAGCAGATACCAATTGTGGGGTTGCACTAAGACCAGTAATAGTAATGGGAATCTGCCATCTCTTCCCAAACCAATTAGTGGTAAAAATAAAACTGCTCTGAATACGACCCTAGGATTGCCCCTGGCAGCTTCTTTCAAGCCTTTTTTGGATTTCTCAGCATCATTATTTCTGTGGACCACTTAGCAATTTAGGAATACCCTTCCTTTTGGGATTTTCTGTCACTATCTCCTTTCCTGATGACTCTTTCTGAGTCACCTTCCTTGTCTTCTGAAACTTATTGGTCCCTTAATTAAAATGTAGGCATTCCAAAAATTTCCGGCTTGGTCTCCTGCCTGTTCTATTCTGTAGCAGGAATCTGAATCTAAAATGCCCTCCAGGAACATGATGTCTCTCCTCCCTCCAAATCATCTTCTCCAATGGAAGTCAGAGGGACCTTAAAAACAAACAAAAGTGCTGATAGTAAATGCCCTGTACTCAAAACATTCAATGGCTCCTTTTTACTACCAAACAAGGCTTTTTTCCTCAGGATAACATTAAAGGTTTTATGCAATTTGACTCTGTTCTTCTTCCAGGGTTTCATTACCCATCACTTTTTCTCTTCTTGGGAGACCCGTTACAATAGTCACGTTCAACAACACACCATTTGTGGGCTCTAATGTACTCTGTGTTCCCTCAGCTTTTGCTTACACTATTTCCTTTACACCAAATATTCTTTCTCCTCTTCTCCATTTGTTAGTCATTCCAATTCAAAGAAGACTTCTTTTGTGAGGTCTTTCTGAAGAGCATCCTAACCCTCAAATTATCCAATCATTCCTGTTTGCTATCTTTACCCTCTATTTACCCTTCTGATATATATAAGTTTTCAGAGTCCACTTCATGTTACCCTTTACTTGTTCACTTAAATTCTTCTTGTTAAAAAATAACTGGGATAGTGGTGCCTGGGGGTGCTCAGTCGGTTAAGCGCCAACTTCGGCTCAGGTCACAGTCTCGCAGTTTGTGAGTTCAAGCCCCACATAGGGCTCTGTGGTGACAGCTCAGAACCTGGAGCCTGCTTCAGATTCTGTGTCTCCCTGTCTTTATCGCCCCTCCCCTGCTTGCTCTCTGTCTCTGTCTCTCGGAAATAAACATTAAAAATTTTTTTATGGGATAATTTTTTTAATGGGATAATTGTCATTAGATCTCTGCGTGTGTACATGTGTATGTATTTTCTCCTCATCTGAGTACTTTCTGTCAGATTATTAGTTTCTCCAGGGCAGTTTTTCCTTCCCTCAGTACTTCACACACTATGCTGTGCACATATCTGGTGTTTAAGGAATGTTTATTCAATTAAAATATGATAGGGAATAATTCAGGCTGGAAAGGAAGAGTGAATAGCCATCAGCTGAATAAAGAAATGGCAGTAGAGGTGAGTCCCACAGGGATAAGGATTTCAAACTGTTTTGTCTTTTAGGAGCATCATAAAAATTCCTTGAATGAAAAAGACTAATATAGGAGACTTCATACTTATGTTTCAGTACTTAACCTTGAGCAACATTCAGGTGTTGTATGAAGGGTGGAGTTTGTCACATCCCAATTTATATGCCCTTTTGAGAAATGGTGACTATCTTTCTCACAATCATCCTTTAAAAAAAATCTGAACAGACATAAAGGAGAAAAATGTTTTCCCAAGTATAATATTACAAAAACTAGTCAATCTCCCTTTTCCAAACTTTCAGGTTTAAAGAATGCTTATAGTCCTTAATTCTATTCAATTTTTTAAATCAATCACTCTTGTGCTGAATATTTTTAAATGAATATGACACTTTGCATGGATCCCATAAATAAACAAAACGTGCACAGCTTTGTTTATGTTAGGAACCTTCTGCTAAGTGTTGCTTCTATTTATTTACTTTTAAATTATGCCAGATTTTTGCAAATTTGAGTCAGTTTGGGGATCAACTTGAAATTTTAAAGACTGGCTATTTATTTTGCTTCTCATACCTTGCAAATATGTTAAAGTAATGGTTGTAAGGGCCAGCAGAAGGTATAAGAGGAAATTATTTATGATAGACTTAATTATGGAAATAGATGTGCTATACCATGAAAATTTCACCACTTCTCTTAATTTAATTTCCTCATTCTCTCTGCTTTCTCCTAACATCCAGAGTTTTTAACCCTATCCCTTATTCTGGAGCTCAGATACTCTTTGACTTGTGTAGAAGAGCATACAAGTTCTGAGACAAATATAAGAGGATTCAGTAGTAATAAGTTGGTAAAGCTTTGCTCAGAAAGCCATGTGGCTAAAAATGAGCTCTTACCTACAGAGAGTCAAAACTGGAATTTTAATTTTTACTCACGATACAATGTTAGTATCCATAAACTGACTTCTCCTTATATATAATCTGGCATGATTCATGAGATTTAGGACTGCTTACCTTTTCAAGAGGGAAAAAACAAAGTAATGGAATTATGCAAGGCAACAACAGACACTGATACTTGTCTCACTAACAGCCATCCAGTCCCCCACCTCCTTCTTCCTCTTTCTCAATTGAATGATGATTAATGTTCAGATATTTCTTTCTTTCTTTTTTTTTTAAATGTTTATTTTTGAGAGAGAGAGAGAGACATGCATGAGTGGGGAAGGGTCAGAGAGAGAGACACACACACACACACAGAATCTGAAGCAGGCTCCAGGCTCTGAGCTGTCAGCATAGAGCCTGTCATGGGGCTCCAACTCAGGGAACAGTGAGATCACAACCTAGGCCAAAGTAGGACGCTTAACCAACTGAGCCACTGAGGCACCCCAGATATTTCTTTTTTTTTTTTTTTAAGTTTATTTATTTATTTTGAAAAAGAGAGAGAGAGATAATGCAAGTGGGGGAGGGGCAGAGAGAGAAGAGAGAGGATCCCAGGCAGGCTTCACACTGCCATCCCGGAGCCTGACACAGGGCTTGAACCCATGAAACTGGGAGATCATGACCCGAGCCAAAAACAAGAGTCAGACACTTAACTGACTGAACCAGCCAGGTGCTCTATGTTTAGATATTTCTTATCCTCCAGACCATCATATGCTTCAGGATGATCTCATTGCTAGCTCCTGGGATAGTAGATACTCATAAGACTAAGTCAATCTCAGGGGCGCCTGGGTGGCTCAGTCGGTGAAGCATCTGACTTTGGCTCAGGTCATGATCTCGCGGTTTGTGAGTTCGAGCCCTGTGTCGGGCTCTGTGCTGACAGCTCAGAGCCTGGAGCCTGCCTCGGATTCTGTGTCTCCTTCTCTCTCTGCCCCTCCCCAACTTGTGCTCTGTCTCTCTATGTCTCTCAAAAAATACATAAATGTAAAAAAAATAAATTAAAAAAAGAAGACTAAGTCAACCTCATTCTCTTTGAGAGTGGTTGGTGTGGGTGTGGACATGTCACCTCATTTTGGCTAATGAGATCTTAGCGGAAATCAGCCTTAGTGCTTCTAGATTTTATTGCTCTAAAGACATAGACACGAAACAAGGCAGTCCTTTTCTTTCCTTGAGATGCCTGGAAATGATGATTGGAATTGCTGCAGCAGTAACTGTGAGGGAAATCTGCCTGAGGGAAGACCAAGGTGATGGGGATGATTGAGGAAAGAGATGGGGAGAACGTGTACCATACATGACACACTGAAACTACACATTGTTCTATGCCTGAAGCCTGCCTATCTGGGACTTCATCATTTAAGCCAGTTTCAGTAATTTTCTCTTACATGTAGTGAGTAGAAGTCTGACAACTTTCCTTCCCACTATAGTGGAAGAGTAAAAGTTACATTATGTTTTGTATAAGGGAAAGATATAGTACCTGGGTTCTCTTGCAAATAGATTAGTGATCAGTAAAATATCTAGAGGTTAGCTTTCATTGGACCTTGTTCAAATTTTGGACTCGTGAAATTTGGGAAAGAAGTGTAAATCAATGAATGTTGCCATTGGGTAACTTTCTTTTTCACTTTTCACTTTCTTTTTTTGCTTATATAGCATAGCCAAAATGACAGGAAAAGAATAGTTCTAAAAATAGAGACATTCAAAAGGAAAAGCCATCAAATCATCATCATTTTAAAAGCACCAAGTTCCTGGGGTGCCTGGGTGGTTCAGTCGGTTAAGCATCTGACTCTTGGTTTAGGCTCAGGTCATGAGCTCGTGGTTTGTGAGTTTGAGCCCCACGTAGTCCTCAGGCTGTACGTTGGCAGCACGGAGACTGCTTGATATAGTCTCTCTGGCCCTCCCCCATTCAGGCTGTCTCTCTCAAAATAAATAAATAAACTTAAAAAAAAAAAAGCCAAGTTCCTAATAGGTAAGAACAACTGGTCTTTCAAGCAGTGCTACCCTTGTAAAATGTTAGCAGTTAACAGAGAATAAGGTATAAATAGTGTCCCCTATTTCAAAAGGTAGTTGTCCCCAAAGAAAGAAATATAACATTATTACAACGATCCAATACACATTATGCTTTTGGTCATTTTATTAATTTTTAATTAAATATAATTCTGTTTCAGCCGCAGTGAGTTAACACAACTAAAATTTTCATGCTATTTACATCGTATTTGAAAAGTAGCTCATGTTGGAATGCGTTTTAGGTACAAATGGGTCCATAAGATGAGAGGGTAAATACAAAAATGGAATACGATTTTAAGTTTGATATAGTCTTGTGGTGTATAATTTCAAAGACGGGATGCTAATTTTTTTAATACTAATTAAGGTCACTGTGGCAGTCACTGTTCTATTTAATTGACTTATAGCTGGGATACTGACAAGGCCACTTCTGGTCCCTAGAATGCCTTTGTGCAAATTAGACCCACCAGAACATGGCTTGGCAAGCAGAGCAATGGGCTGGATTCCAGCCCTTACTTGTCCATTTGGCCAGGCATTGTTGTGCAGTGAACAGCTAGCACTAATGTTCTCAGAGGCCCTGAGTTGCAAATTCCAATGTTTAGGTGGACAAGTGTTAGATAATAGGGAGTGCTAAGGACGCCGGCAAACTAGAGACCCCATCTCTAATCACAGCTCCAGCTACTGTTTCCAGAAGGGAATGTAGACACAGGGCTTTCAGATCTCTCAATCTTTGAAAAAGACTGGAAATCTAACTCCAATAACACCCAAGCAGAAGGTGTTTGAGACCCAAATTCAGACTGTAGACTCTGACTTAAGAGAAGGGCACCGCCACTCAGATACTACATTTCTCCTGTTCCTATTGGGTTCCAGAATGTTTCAACTCCCGGGGGAAATGGTACACCTGAGAGAAGTGGGGCAGAGGCCATGTGCTTCATCCACGGCAAGTCTCAAGTAGGAAGGACCACGGATAGTGATCTGAAGGGGAGGGAAAAAGCAATAAATGTGATATTAAGGCTGAAAAGTAGTGTAGAAAATTAAGTACTATGCGGGGAGGAAGCAGTTGTGATTTTCAGGTAGTTTGCCTTTTATAGTACTGTTCTACTAAATAGCTCCAGCACTTTGCTAACATTAATTAAACCTCACAAACCCTGTGAGATAGGTAATTACTATAATTAAACTGATATTCCAGATCAGTAAAATGAGGCTTAGAATGCCCAAGGTCATAGGAAGATTGTGTGGCCAAGTTTGGCAGACAATCTATATGTTCTCACAACACATCACTCCCCCAAGGAGGGCTTCCCTAGCTCTCTCTTTCAATCTCTCTCTCTCTCTCTCTCTCTTCGTGTTTAGATTAAGGATATAATGATAGGATAAATAAATTAGATCTTTGAGAAGTTAAACTGCAAGTTGATTAGGGAAGCTTAAAGACAATATGGAAAAATACCTAAATGAATGAGCCATATTCCACAAACACACATAATATGCAAATTCCATTTCAATTAATTTCATTTATTTAAAATATTTCCATTTAAATTGCTGGTTTCACTAAATACATCAATAAATCAAGAAACTGATGCACATAAAGCATTCGCCATATTACACAGCAGCATAGAAAAGACTGTCATTAGTTTGGAAAGAGAACACAACAGACAGACAGAAGGAACTCTTCTTGTTGCTATAACTACGGCATAACAAAGGTCAGCACTGGAAAAAACAAAAAAACAAAACAAAAAAAACCTTCCTGGACTGAACATTAACAACTCAGGGATATTATCCTGAATTCTTCATCTTAACAAAGAAAGATAATGATCTTTTATTCTGAAAAGGGTTAATTAAAGATAAACTAAATGGTGGAAACATACATTTTTAAAAAGCAAGCATAAAAAAAAGGTTTTGATTCGAAATGTAATTGCAAATGGGGATATCCAGGTTACACTGGACGTCAAAATCTCAAGCTTAGTAGAAAAAAAAATCACAAACATATTATAAAAAATGTCTTTATTGTATTTTAAAAATGTCAAATTCAAAAATGGTGATTTCAGTGAACATTGCTTAATAGAAAACGGTTTAAAATAAATTTAATTTCAAAATTTTATAGAGCTTAAAAAGTATGATGGCCGTAAACCTAATTTTATGTCTTTACAAAAGCAAATTTTAGAAATAACCTCATTATTAAAATTCTTGGAGGTTTTTTTGTTTGCTTTGACTAACTGGGCAAGTCCTGTCTGGTGATTTGAAGGATCACAAGCCTATTTACAAAATGTCCAGTTTCTGCATATAAATTCATTTTAAACAAAAGCCTGCCTCTTGTCTTTGAGCAAAGGAGAACATTTGGGTTTGAGGCTTTGAGTGAGAATAAAGAGAGGGAGTGAGAGAGGGGACTCTGTTACTTGCGTGCCAGTGTTCTGTAAATCCTGTCAGGTAAGACTTGTGTGCAGAAGAGAATGGCTGAAAACAGAAGGAACAGAGGCTGCCACATTCTGGACTGTCGTCAGGAACACGGGCCACTGTGACACTGAGTGCTTGCTGACAGAGGTGCATGAAGTGTTTTCTGGTCAGCTCACACTTGCAAACTTCACAAGATTTCCAAACTTTATATGATTTTATCATTACTTATCTATCTTAAGAAATACACTTTCAGGAAAGCACCCAGCTCCATGCCTGAAGCAAATTTTCCTGGGAGAAGGGCCAGTGAAGGGTGCCTGGATACTGCCAAGCAGAGAAAAAGAGAGACCCTAAAGAGAAACTTGGGGTTCAAATTGCAAAACTATGCTTAGATTTGCTGGTGTCTGGGAGATACTTACCGTGACTTGGTGTTTTGCACCAAAATTGACCATTATTTCCTTTATGAGTGAATACTTTGAAAAAATCTGTAAGGTTATTGCTTGTGCTTTCTAATACTCCAAAACCAAAACATACCAAGTAGTTATGGTAAAGTACAAGGAAGCCCGTATCTCATCAAAATCAAGCCGGTTAGGAAGCCTATGGAAGAAGTGTTCTTCTGGAGACTTCCCTTTCTGGCCTGTTTTTATTTCATTTGTATGGGATTCTGTGTTTGTGGACAACTGTTACACAGCTGAGTCTCAAAGTGGAGTCTCAAAGATGTAATTTTATAGAAATGAGAATTTATATAACAAGGAGTGCCGCAAAGAAATAAGAGTGGGCCTAGACCAAATTAGACCTTGTGAAGAACGATACTAAGAATCAATGCCCAGAAGAGCATTTGGTACATTTCTGTCTAGTGCCCAGACTGTATGTAAAAATAGGTGAATGTGTGTACTTTATGAGGATAGTTGATTTGAATATGGTGCTAATGAGGCCAAGGTAATGGGTTTAACCCTGTGAACCCATTATTTTCATTACCCTCAATAGTCACAGATTTTATCCTTAACGGTGGCCAGCCATTTCATAAATTCTTCCTGTTAGTCATTAGAAAGACAAGGCCAGAGAGTGTAGATAGCTTAAGACAAATTTATTATTGCTGGAAAACAGCTCAAAGCACATGACCTACTGTTGGCAGGTTAAGAGTACCAGCTTTGAATATGAAGGTCAGCGTTGTGATAATGATGTATCGATATTTAATTAAAAGCGAAAGAAAATAACAGGTGTGCAGAATATTGATTTTTAAGAACTAATTTGATCAAATTCCACTTCTTGAGTCACCAAGAAAATCTCTAAAAATTTTCTAAAATATGTTCACTTAAGGGATTTAAAAATATTATTTCATTATAATAGAATAATTTGCCACAAGCAAAAAAGTCTCTTTTATATAAATAGCAGTACTTCCTCTTAGTTTATGATTCTGTAAGTAAAGGGTTTTGTTGTTGTTGTTGTTGTTGTTTTCGTCTTTGTTTTTTTATAAGGTCATGGTAAAGTGAGGAATGTTGTCTGGAAGAAACGGATGTGCTGGGGTAGAGAGTTCTTGTAAGGTATAATAAGAGATGAGATTCAAAAGATAGGGCCAATCAGAGAAGAGCTTTGAATGCCATCTTATGAATTTTGCATTTTTATCCTACAGGCAACGGAGAGCTTATTTCCATGTTTTGTGTGTGCTACTTTCCTTCAACGTGCATGGCACAGAAGGTTAGGATCTTACCATGTGCCAAGCTTCTATGAGCTGGGACACAAAACTGAGTAAGACACAATTCCTCATATCAAGGATCTCAAATTTGGTAAAGAAGACAGAGAAATAAAAATCCCAGGTAGCTCCAAAGAAGAGTTAAAAAAATTATTCCCTATCCATTTTATAGGTGTATTCCTTCTGTGAAGGATACAGTTATTATTATTCACAGTGTGGATTACGATGGAAAGAGGCAGTTCTCAGAGACTGTAAACACAAATTGGGAAGGTGGCTTCTACAATGTTAGGTGAGAGAGCTCTGCTCACCTTTCCTAACCTGGATGGTGGCTAGTTTTAGCGATTAATAGGGAGCACCTTACTGGTTGGAGGGTTAAATGGTACCTCTGGGTTTTGAAAACACCAGTGAGTAAGCTGCTAATGACTACAATTTATCTTTAAGTTTATTTTATGTTTGTGGTATTTCCTCTGCTTTGGTTACTTATGCTTTTTTTGTTCTTTAGTAAATTCTTGTTTGAATATTCTAACCATAGTTTGGATGTCCTCCACGTATTTAAGAAACATAATTTGTTCCTGGTTGCCAAACTTTCCCCCAAAGTCATTGAGATTGCTCTTAATGGTAATATCTCAGGGTGATAATCAGCAAAAATGCTCTTAGGGAAGGAGGAATCTTAAGGTCACTTCTGGGCTGTGTGGACTGTTTAACCCCTCCAGCCTTTTAGTGTTACTCTGTGTGGGAAACTGCCAGCTGTCCACCAAAATCGTTTCTCTACTCCACAGTAATAGAGTTACATCTAGGAAGTGACTGTGCAGCAAACTTTGCAGCTAGTCGTGGCACGTCACAATTCTTGACAATTGCATGTGAGCTGCAGCACTGTGGATCACTTCAAGACCAAGGTCTTTAAGAAGGGATGATGCCTTCTCCATGCCCTTCTGCTTGCTCCTTGTAGTTGGTGAGCAGTCCTTTGGGGACAGCAAAGTGCTGAGATAGAAGGAAACTGGAACCATGAATCACTCATAGAGGAGAATGGTTCTCTGATCTGAAATTCCCACCCTGGGCTGTTTCAGAAGCAAAAAATATACTCCTATGGTTTTTGTGCTGATACATTTTGGAGTCTTTTTGTTAGGACAGATAGGCTACCTTTTTAGAGATTCCGGGATAATGGTGATACTGATCATGATGAAAGGCAGCAATGCTTTAATGATATTTCATAGCACATTACAAAATGTTTTCAGAGGAGAAGATACTTTTTCAGGTGATACTCAAGTTGTAATTTTGCATTTTCCCATGAAGATATCAATGAAGCCCCTGTATTCCTGCTTCAGATCACAAAACACATAAAGCAGAGGAAAGGCCCACTTTCAGGTAATCAGAAGCTGTAGCAGGCGTTTTGCAGAGGGAACAAACCTTAACTTTTCGTACTTGTAGAACTGTGGATTCCTAAGAAGAGTTAACAGAGGACTAAGTGTTCTCAGCAATTGTTACAAAACACTGACACATCACAACATAGGACAAGGACTGGTGTGAACCGTGACAGATATGCAAGTGGCAAAACTAGTATAACAAATAATAATAAAGGATAAGAGGTAGGCCAGAAAAGAGAGATTTCTCTTTATCCCATTTGGCCAAGGATGTAATCAATTCCCTAATCGAAAGACGATGATGTAATATCAGAGCCATGAGGTATATTTTATCATCTGTTCTATATATTCAATTAATGTCATATTAATTAGAGGCCTATGATCATAATTAAAACTAAGGTTCTAGTATGCAGAGAGGGTTTATTGATTAATTAATTCATTATTGATAGACTAGGATAAAGATTAGAAGTGTAAGGCTTTGGAGACAGGATTGGGTGCAGATTTTGCCTTGTTACACATTAAAATTTAAGACTCAATCTTGGTTATCTAATTTTTATGGGCCTCAATTTACTTATTTGTAAGAATGGAAATAATTACCTCATATGGTTAGTGCATAAATATATATTAAAAGAAAGTATCTGCAAACCACTTAACACAGATCTGATACGGATGGGTCATTAATAGCATCTCTCTTACCAATTAAGACTAAATGGTCTGGAGTTTTTACTTTATAAGCTAGAAAATAAAATTCTTTGGAATCTGGAGCCTATTTTCTCTCATTTGTTTAGAGTTTCATTTTGGAAGTGAGCTTGGTGTATTCTGAAAATGAAAGCAAATATGGCATGAGAAAGCATAGTGTTTTGATTTTCAAAAACTGTTTATTTACGAACTTCAAAACTTTTATTATTGGACTGATATTATAAATATCTTGAAAAGATGGTTAAGAATCTATCAGCTTTGCATTATGTTTTCATTCATTAAAAAGTGCCTATATTGCTGATCAATTTTCTACGATGCTAGGCTCAAAAAAGTAAAAAAAAAAAAAAAAAAGAAAGAAAGAAGAAAGAAAGAAAGAAAGAAAGAAAGAAAGAAAATGGCCTTCCTTGCTTTTACAAGGAATTAACAAAAGTATAAAAAATCTTATCAGTGAATTTAAGTAATTATTATCCATCCAGTTATTTTGTCTGTAAATGCCAGATAGCCAGTTTGTTTAATTTTATAACCAACTTATTTTATGTTTAAAAAACAGCAAAACATTCATATTAGTCAATGAGTCATGAAAGAATCTTCCCCTCATTTCAGTAGTTACCCACTCTTGGGACATCAACTTCATTTATACACACCACAGTTCTTAACATCTTATCAATAATCAATCCTGTATAGTTGGCAGAATCTTGATATGGTCAAGGTCAATCTTTTGAAAATTCCAATATAAAATGGTTTAAAGTATCTTTTCAGTATTTTGTTATTATAAAAGAAACAACTCATTATGATACTTTCCTTCCTTTGCTGAAGATACACTATTGCCTTATTTCAGAATATTGTTTGAATTTTAATACAAAACTTTAGAACACCACGTTAAACAGTCTATTTTTTTTTTACTTTTGTAGCTTAATGTTAGCCGGTCTTAGGAAATTATTATCAAAAAAGATCCATGCTTTTATATATTATTTCATAACCATTTCCACTAGAGCATACTTCAATAGTAGGATAGCATGAATCCAGGAATATCTCATTTTGTTGAAGGCAGCAGTGAAAAAGTTAATTCATAGCTGCATTTATGAGTGAGTTTTATTTATACATGACCTGTGGTAAAAGATTTATCTCTCCATTATTAAGCTCTTTCTCTGAGTGTCAAGAAGTCATAGTAGTATAAAATCAATTAATGCAGATATAAAAGTAGTTTTGTTTGAGTAAAGTTTGAAATTAAAAATAGGGCAGTAAGTTAAAAATCTGAGTTAATACTTGGAACCACCAGATGGAACAGAAAAGAAGGGGATTGGAGGAGAGAGGGAGAGTGAGAGGAGGAAAGGGGAGAGGAGAGGCGAGGAGGGGAGGGGAGAAAAGAAGAGAGGGAGAGAAGGACTGAGATTGATTTGGAGATCGGTCAGGCGTCACATCACCAATTTTTTACATTCTGGTATACAAATATTTAAAAGATGTGGACAACAAGAAACCTGATCCGTTTTCCCTTACTTTAAAGCCCCAAGTGATAAGATCTTTGAAAAAGTCTTTCTAGGTACAGCAGGAGAATTATTTAAAAGCCATGCGGCAGGGTGCGAACTAAGAGCATTCTTCAAACAAACGCGACCTTTTCTGTTTCTTGTACTCCTCTCCTCAACCCATCCAGAAAACCCAGACAAGTTTATTTACACACACACACCCGCACACGCTCCCCGCCCCCCCCCCCCCCGCACACACACACACACACACACACACACACACACGCCGAGAGAGAGCGGCGGAAACGCCCTCTTTCCATCCCTTCCAAGCAATTATCTCCGAGAGCAAAAGAAAATAATCAACGGCCCTCGGTGCTGGGCGTCTGAGCCGGAGAGCCGGGCGCCGGGAGGGAGGGCGAACGGCAGGCGAGCAGGGAAACGTGGCTCCTCCGCCGAGGAGAGGATTTGTGAAGGGGAGCGCCGGCCCGCGTGCGCCTCTTGTTCCCCGTGTAATTTGCAGCCAATCATCAGTAGGTGTCCACGTCCCTGCGTCCTCCTCACCTCGGCGCCAATCACCCCCCCGCCCCCGCCCCCGCCCCCAGCCTCCACACCTCCTCCCTCGCCTTTCTCTCGCGCTCCCCTCCCCCAGCAACCACACACACGCACACACACAAACAGAGAGGGAAGGGGGGAGGGTGAGAGAGAGGGGAGAGAGAGAGAGGGGAGAGAGAGAGGCTCCCCGGCTCCCTCCCTCCCTCGCACACAGCGACTGGAGACGGACGGAGAGCAACGCGCTGGGAGAGGAGAGACCACCGAGAACAGCCCCGCGCTCTCACACATACACTCACACTCGGCTCTTTCCTCTCCCCCCACCTCCTCCTCCTTCCACCCCCACCACTAACACCATCTCCTCCTCCTTCTCTCTGCAACAAGAAAAAAAAAAGCCATTTACAGGTATTTTTTTTTGATCCGCATATTTATTTATCCCCCCCCCCAACAGTTTGTTTACAAGTATTAAAGTTGTAATTGGGAGCTGCCAAGACACATCTGGATTTGTGTTTCTTTGTGTTAGGGGGTGATGTGCAACTAATTAAAGGCAGACTAGCAGCGTCTGCAAATTCTAAGGCTCCCCAAATAAAAAGAGACTGGTAAGTGATTGTTCTTTCTCTTTCTCTGGCTTTTTTTCTCTTAAATGTTTGCTGTCCGTTGGGATTGTAAAAGTAGATTATTAATGCTGGAGTCCAGCAATAAAAGGCGTCGCTGTATTAATTTATTAATTAATCTGCACCCGCCCCTCCTCCTGAATGTTAAATATGACCTTTGATCTCTATGTCTCTGGTAGACCAGACATACAATATTAGGCATGGACAGTCACATTGTTTAAAGGCAAAACAGGATCATGAAGTACGGTTGTCTAATTTAGCTTTGGAATAGGACTATAGTTATTTGTGTGTGTTTTATTTTGTTTTTTAAAGAAAATCCAAACAATAGCTGTGGCTTAGGTACCTTTTTCATGCTCCAGAGATGCATTGATTAAACAATAATGACCTGGATACTGGGCACAATCATTTTCTACAGTTTCTGGTGGCATTAAACCTTGAGGGAGGGAGGGGGAGGTGATGGCAATAGGAAAAGCAAGGAAAGCTTGTGTTTGGAAACAGCCCTCTAATACTCTGGAAAAGGGACATTAAATTATTTCTTTATTTGGAACAAGGTCAAAAGACTAAAATACTGAATTTTTTCCCTCCACTCAATGTGATAGCTAATGCATGGTTGGCATAACTAGTTTTTACTGAGTAGCAGTTATTATGGTCTTGCAGTTACAATGTGATTCGCAGAAACTGAAGCTATATGCATCATCTTGCTGTGTCTTCCCCTACCCCCTTCCAAGCATCAAGAATATTTAGCCAGGAGCATTTGGGGGGCACCCTTTGTATTGCCATCAGACCTCTGAAGGGAGCAGTTTTCCCTAATGCGAAACCACAGAGGTGGTTCCTGAGTGATTAGGGGCTTTTGCTGTGATTGAAAGATGCCTGCTAGCTTCTAATCCAGCCTGGGGTGAGGTTCCTTATCTTGATTTACTTTGCCTAATAGGGATTTGTTTACGTAAACCCCTCTTTTTAGGGCACCTCATCAGCAGGTCTTGAAGTTTTTGCACTTGGAGTTTGGGCATAAATGGTTCATTAATCTAATTATAACCATAATTACTATAATTGATATCCATTTTGAACGGAATATTTGAGACTACTGGGCCCCCATTTAGAATGCCCTGAACTCCACATTCCAGGCCAATATGTGGGCTTCAGAAGATGTCACCAAAAGATATTCTGCTCCCCCCCCCAAAATCTGGAAACAAAGAAACTGGGTTTTTTAGGTTAATATACACTTTATGTCTTTGCATTACTTCTTAAAGGGCTGAGATGTACCTCTTCCTCTGTGATAAACAACTAAAATATCTCTTCCTAAAGCATAATAATGGCCTATAAGCAAAGAGATGAATGCAAATACCCAGTTAACATTAAACTTTCCTTTTAAAAAGAGCAAAAGAAAAAAAATCTTTTTAAAGGTTATTTCTTCAGGTAAACACCACCTTAAGAGATCTCCCTTCCTCCCCCCCCCCCATCTTTTACTCAATGTAAAAAGCAGTGAGTATGAGAGATTCTTAAAAAAAAAAAAAAAAAAAAAAAAAAGTCCCATGCTTTCCTCTTGTCTTGGGAAGAGACAGGAGTCTCCATTTGGAATTATTGGGAATATTCTTACAGAGGCTGCAGGCACTTGGTTTAAAACCTGTGACATTGTTTGTATTATTTTTAAAAATTTGTATCTAGTCCATCTTTCTTTTCTTTCTTTCGTTCTTTCTTTCTTTTAAACAAGTAGAACACCACCCTCTTACCCCCACCAAGCCCCACCACCAAATGGCTTGTACAATTGAGACCTGTCCTTGGTCCATTGAATTAAGACCCTAACAGAGCCAGCTGTGCTGGGATTCAAACTAATGACCGCAGACACAGAAGGACACTGTGGCAGCTGGTAGTTCTTTTTTCCCTGCCTCTTTAGTTCGGATTGTATGTGGGCAGTCTCTCAGCTCTCAGTTGTATTGTGTTTGCTTACAGTTTATACTCGGATGTATTGTAGACTTTCTCAGTACTTCATTTGCTAATTTCCTGTTCATTTTCCTCATAGGGCCATTGCTGTTTTCTACTTTACAGCATTTGCATGCCCAGGCAGCACTTGTTCACACATTTCATAATGTTTAAATGCCCTCTGCTTATAGGTAGTATCGCCCTCCCACCCCTGATTTGCATGTCTTTAGCACTCCAATTGCCCTTTTCCCTCGGCATTTGTCACCCCCGTCTTTCCTCTTTCCCTGGGTATCCTGGCTATTAATACATTTTCTCTGGAGGGTTATGAGAATAGGGGGGAGGAGCTGCGGTGTGCTGTGGGGTGGGAGGGAGTGGGTTGGGAGCGTGTGTGGGGGGGTGGGCGGGAATCGGGGGGTCACGTCTTGATGATTGTCATGCAAACGACCTGACGAAGAATGCGGGAGCTCTCAGTGTCTGCGGTGGGGTGGTGAGGGAGGCTGTTTATTTATTTTTAATCTTTTTCCTCGTGCAGCTCGTTGGAATGACTTTCTTTATTTTAGTTGTAACAGTTGGAGGATAATGCTAAGGAAGACGCTGCCTGGGAATTCACCGTCTGTGGAAATGCGCCCCAGAGAGGAATAAAGCAGTCCTCACCTTGCTCTCCCCATCCGGACCCACTTTCCCCTCCCGCCTCGGCCCCCACCCCGACACCACCATCACCCCCTTCCCTCCCCCCCACCTCCCCCCCTTTCCCACCCAGGTGTCGGACCAGGCGGTCCCCACTTCCACCCTGCACCCCTTCTTCCCCCCCTGCACCATGAACACCAATGTCTGCGTGGAGCCCGGGCCGAGCCCGGAGGCCCCGGGCTTGCCCAAGGAAAGCCACCTGCCCGAGGGGGCCCTGAACAGCCTTGTGGATTACAACTCGGAGATGGAGCGCTACCGCTCCTTTGCCACCTCCTTCTACAAGACCAACGGGGGCGCCTTCCCGCAGGCGGCCAAGATCGCGCGCATCACCACCCCCATCTTCCCCAGCAGCGCCGCCGCCGCCGCGGCCGCCGCGCGCATCGGCATGTCCCCCTGGAACTGCGACAACGCGGCCACCGCCGCCGCCGCCACCGCCATGCTCTGGGGCAGCGGCGGGGGCGGGGGCGGCGGCGGGGGCGGCGGCGGCGGCGGCGGGGGCGGCGGGGGCGGTGGCGGGGGCGGCGGGGGCGGCAGGAAATCCTCCTCCGCCGCCGCCTCCTCCTCCGCCTCCTCCTCGGCAATCCTCCCCGCCGGCGGTGGCGGCGGCGGTGGCGGCGGCGGCGGTGGCGGCGGCGGCGGCGGCGGCAGCAGGACCAGCATGCACCACCGAAACGACTCCCAGAGGCTGGGGAAAGCTGGCTGCCCGCCAGAGCCGTCGTTGCAAATGGCAAATACTAATTTCCTCTCCACCTTATCCCCTGAACACTGCAGACCTTTGGCGGGGGAATGCATGAACAAGCTCAAATGCGGCGCTGCTGAAGCAGAGATAATGAATCTCCCCGAGCGCGTGGGGACTTTTTCCGCTATCCCGGCTTTAGGGGGCATCTCATTACCTCCAGGGGTCATCGTCATGACAGCCCTTCACTCCCCCGCAGCAGCCTCAGCAGCCGTCACAGACAGTGCGTTTCAAATTGCCAATCTGGCAGACTGCCCGCAGAATCATTCCTCCTCCTCCTCGTCCTCCTCAGGGGGAGCTAGCGGAGCCAACCCGGCCAAGAAGAAGAGGAAAAGGTGTGGGGTCTGCGTGCCCTGCAAGAGGCTCATCAACTGTGGCGTCTGCAGCAGTTGCAGGAACCGCAAAACGGGACACCAGATCTGCAAATTTAGAAAATGTGAAGAGCTAAAGAAAAAACCTGGCACTTCACTAGAGGTCAGAGGAGATGATTTCTTGTTTCCCAGTCTCCCCCCTTCCCTCCTCACTCCCCTCTCTTCTCCCCTTCAGGGCTTCTTGTCTGGCTTGAAGATGCAGTACCCCTTTCCTGAAGCTTCCTTCAGGTTGTAAGATACAGTCGCAGGTGGTTGCGAGGGCACGGCCTCTCCACCACCCTCCCCAGCTGCACTTCGCGTGGAACTGGCCTCCAGATGGGGGGAGGGGTGCGCCCCTCCTTTTTATCTGTGGTGGTAAACTAATGTAATTGGTTTAAAAAAATCAGAAGTTTCACATTCAGTATGGTCAAAAATGCCCCCCTCCCTCTTAGTATTAGTTTTAAAAGCACCTCTGCCCAAAGGATTGGACACTTCGCGTTTTATATACTTTTATAGGCTAAGGGAGACTTCTTAGTGGCCCAGTTATAACAGTGAGGGCACAGTTTGTGGCACAAAAGCCTATCGTTCCATTAAAACACAATCGGGGTGATCATTGAAGCTGAAATACATGCTTTCGAAAGGGTGTTCTACCCCCTTCTAGAATAGTTTTTTTTTTTTTCTCTCTACCGTGATAAAAAACGTTTCTATTTTCCATTTTCTGCATATCTGGTGTTTTTTTTGAGAAAGCAGAAATAATATGGAAAGCTGAACACCACCTGCAATTTTTAAGAAGGATGTGTCTAAGAATAAAGGGACGAAATTAGTTCAGTTCGGGCAGGTGATGGTAATTCTATTTAAGAATTGTTTCACGTAGTTTCAGAAACAAATGATTCCAAAAAAATTTGGTTACCAAAGTATATTTCCTTTGGGCTCTGCATCTGACAAAGTAACCATTTTTGTGGTCACAAAATTGTTCTATACACCAAGCACAGTTTCGACTGATACCCAAGATGGTCAATAATAGTTTCTTTTTCCTATATGACCTTACAACAGGCATGTACTGATTACCACTAAAGTAATTGTTAAATTAGGCTTTTAATTATGTTAAATACAAGGAGTGATGTGTCTGGTGGAAATTTCATATGGTAACTTGATCAAAACAAAAAGGGAAAAAATGTACAATCATAGGTAAATGGTTTTAGTGGAATGTTTAACAAAGAAATATGGAAAAGTAATCGTATTTAGTCCCTTGATAAAATTTGCAGAGTAGATGGCAGGATGTTCATATATCCTTGAGAATGTAGATAGTGGATTTAGCATTTGGGAATGTTCTATGGGTCAGGTTATACAGTGAGACTGGCTCTCACAAGTTGTTATCAGAGGGCACTTGCACATTCTTTTTAAAAATTGCGAGCACTGTTTCAAGGAGTTTTCTCCATGAAGGAGAACCTCTTTAAAAGGTTAAAAGAGGAAAGTTAAAGAATTCTGTTGCAGGTTTGAACACAAATAAGATACAGATTTTTTTTTAAGTTTTATTAATATACAAAGCAAATGGCACTTTGGGATTCCAAAAAAAACCACAGTGATGTATTGCTATCATTATTGATTGTGATCAGGTCCATCAAAACTTGCACTTACTCCTCCTTATAAGAGAATCCATCTCTTTGTCAAGAGTTTGACTTTACTTCAGAGTGGTTTACTACATTTCCTTTGGCAACGCTGCTTAAACAAAGATAATAGCAATTATCAAAATGCAGGTCTATCTATTTTCTTAGGTGGCAAAAACTAGTTTTTAGTTTTTGAATTGTGTTTTTCTGGATTAATTTATTGCAAATTACCTCTAGGTCTCTAAGGCCTATGGGAATTAAAATTCAGTTCATGGTAAAATTTCCTGTTAATGCCCAGTTGATAAGGACTAGATGGCTTTATTTTTCCTCTTTAACTATATAGTATGTAGCATAATAGATTTCCTGTTGCAAGTAGGCTACACCTTCAGCTAGACCCATGGCCCAGCCTGCATCCCGATTTAGAGTATGCAGTGGGTAGGACCACTGAATAATTCTGATTTACTTAGTAAATAACCACTCTGAAGGAGCTTAATGTGGCTATCAATAGGTTTTCTGCACAAGTTTCTATGCTGATTTATCAGTCTAGACAAATTTCATAAATGTCCATTTTTTTCTCATTTGGGTAGTTTTCCCACAGACTTGTTGTGATGTTTAAATTCCTTAGACAGTTTGATCACAGATGATCCCATAGTACTACCTTTTCTTTTAAATCCACGTGCACAAAAGTTCTGTTGATCTTCAGAAAATGGGGTGTGGGTGAGAAGGGAAACAAATTTCAGTCTTCATAGAGCTCTCTGAAGATGTTTTCCTAACTACATACTCCTTCCTACAAGAAGGTCATGGTTCAAGGCTAAGATTGTTAGTGGAATGCTATTTGGCAGAAAGAAAAAGTTTGGGGGAGGGGTTTTGTTTTGTTTTTTAATTGGCTAAGACTCTATCTAGCTTATTTTAAAAAGGCAATGGCAGCCTTAAGCACATGTGTAACCACACAGTTATGGTTGTAGGAAACCAGCTGGATGCATGTCAGAGTGACAGGGTTTACATGACTGAACCAAAGCTGGAGCAGTGTTTGCTGGTGGGTGAAAAGTCCCCTGCTGACCTGCTTCCCTCTCTAATTTGGTTCCTGTAAGTTATCATCATCTGTGGAGATGTTTTAGAGATTGGATAGACTCCCTGGCTGAGGATAATGATTTGGGGTTTCATTATGGGTATTACCTGTGGACTTCAGGTTTAAGTTCAGTAGCTAATATTGGTTGGCTTTAAGTTATGGACACCAATTAATAATTGCATCATAATCATTAGTTTTATTCTTACTTATCATTTCAAACCTCATGAGTCCTTCTTTCCATTGACTTATTCTCCTCCCAAAGACTGGAGGCTTAATCAGATTTTCAGGGTGAGTAAACTGAAATTAACACAGATTCACATGGATGTTTTGGGATTCTTGCCCACATTTTTTAAAGCCTCCTCTCTGGCATTCCTTTTAGAACAACCTAACTTATTTTCACATTTTCCTGCTTCATCTCATGTTAAGAGCATCTTAATGCCTTGGAAATATGTTTATAAAATCACCCTCTTGATAATATTCCATAAGATAACAATGCACATAAAACAAATTTAGTTTTTCTGTGATACTGTGTATTTGCATAGAACACTGTTCATTTAGTCAATTACTGTATTAAAAACTTGTCACTAATTATTCAAAGCAGTTATTACAAATACTATATGCCCTTTTTGCAACAAAACTTACCTTAAAAACTTGCATCCTAAGTGATCAATATTAAATTGAGAGGTTTTAATAAACATGTGATTATGCATTATGATAATAAGTTACATAATAGCACTTTGTCTCATGGAAAGGTAATCAATCCTTCAGTTTTCAGATTCACAGTAGTTACATTTCTGATATGAAGATCTAACTTTTTAAAATATCTCAGCCTCATATGACTCAAGGGATAGAATCATCCCTTGGGCAACCCCAGCCTCTTAGTCCCTGAACATTGTTCAGGTGACATGATTGATCTCTGTGGGACAGCATTAGAGACCACACAGATCTGGTTTCTCTCCCATTAGCTGATTTATGGAATTACATTAGTAAGCAGCACCTCAGGAGATTTCCCTGCCCCCACCCTTGGCTCTCAGCTCTAAGTTACACACTGGCATCACAAGCTGGAGAAGGGGCTTGAAAAGGGTACCTTAGAGGGAAGAGACTGAGAAACTAGAAACTCAAGAAAAAGAACAATTTCAATCAATTTCCTCTCTTTTCTCTCATTAAAAAATGTATCTGCTGAATATACAGGCCAACATTTTTGGTTGTGCTTCTCAGGAGTTTGGTGGAAAACATCCAAATATTGCCCCAAACTTGATAACTTGATTTTTTTGAGGAGTGTTTTAGGGGAGGAGGAACACGTTTCTTTATATATGCTATTAAGTTCTGAGAGCCCCAGCCACCCAAATGACAATTGTAGAATTCTGGACAAAGCATTGTCTGCAAGGGAGATGGTTCCTGTTTCCCAAAGAAGTTCATTTGTAGACCATGTATAAAATAGGGTGTCCTTCACACTCAGCATCTGTCTAGTTAAATAATTGACCATGTTAATAAGTTTTTGAAGTTTGGTGACTTTTACATAAAAAATTTATAGGTAAATACGGATGTTTCCTATCTTAAAGTGAAACATCCACCAGTTTGTCATTTTATATCATAATTTAAAAATGATAATTTAAAAATTATCATTTAATTTAATTTAAAAATTCTCAATTTTTAGTTTCAAAAATCAAAAACATGCCAGTTTATAAAAGCGTAAATTTTTGTTTTACTCTCAAAATGCGAATATATAACTATCAAGGGAAAGAGGAAAGTTTTCAATCAACTTAAACAAAATGATAGGATATTAACAGGTGGGTAATGTAGAAATAATGTAGGAAAACGATCCTGAATTTCATAAGTGATAAGAAAAAAGTTCAGAAAAGTTTAACTTTGACTAAAGTCAACTAGATTTGTGGTCAAGGCATCGTACTGTCATACAAGTCCTGTGCGATTTTCCTTCTATCACTAGATTTAGTGCAAGGTGGTCCAAAGTTGTTTTTAAAAGGACCATACATTTTCAATAATTCCTAAATGCAAATAATACCCCCACCCATCCAAATATCATGAAACTTCTAAGCAATCTTTGGCATGGCAATTAGGAATAGTAAAATAAAAATAATTAAAATTCATATTTAAGGTATCCTGTAGGAATGTTTGGGTGAAATTCAACTGTCCTCAAACAAAATACAAACCAATAAGCAACCAGAAAGCCAATCAGAACAAATCCATAAAAACGACAACAAATTTTAGGCTAACCAGATAAAAATATTGGACATTTTAAATAAGAATGAAGAGTGTATCTATTGATTAGGAAAATAAACAAAAGTTACTTGATTCCTAAACTTTTTGATGAGCTGATTACAGAAACAGTGCTGTATATTTTGGTTAGCCTTAGTCAGCTGTTTTCCTGGGTGAATAGTTAGGAGTTTTGTATAGTCAGACTTACAGAATGATATTAACAGAGTAAATTAAAAAAAAATCGTCTGTCCACTAAAAATGGAAAGGAGTGCAAACAGGTGGGCATTTCATCCATATTTGCTCTAGTTTGCCAGGTTGGAGACTGATGATCTATATGGGAGTGACCCTGGAAACCCTGTAGGATATCCCTTCTGGATTCACAAGTAATATAAACTACTTGTGTAGGTCGAAATGTGTTTTTAAAAACTCTTTTGAAATAGTTGGTACTTAGAACTGTTCAAACTGTTCAGACTCAGTTGGTTAGATTGTCTGAATGCATAGTTCGTTTTTACCCGAAAACAATTCACTTTTTAATCTTGCTTTGAGAAAGCATAACAAAATGTCCTACTGTCCAATAAATTTCACAAGAGTGTAAATGCTTCCATTTTTTACATGTTTTCTTATATTATGCAAAACATTAAACTAATACACTCATTATGTAAAAATATCTAATCAAATTAGTAGCTTAAATTCAAGAGTTAGTGAATGGCCCAAGTATATATCTACATTGGATAAAGGACTCACATCTCTTTTAGTTTTCCTTTATTTTTAGATTAGTCATTAAAAGACAAAAATGCACCCAAAATAATGGTAAACTCTTCCATTTTTATGTGGGATTTTCAGTCACTGATTAGAATGTAGATGATCTTGGTTGGGAACGTGGAACACTTGAGAAAATACCATCTTTTACAAACATTTGTTTTCAAGAATACTTTTTATTGTAATCAGTGTAAATTTTGAAGATTTCGCATATGTGTAATTTTATTCCTTCACTTGTTTTGTGGTGCTTCTGTTCATTCTTGACATAGTTTTTCATCTGGCATTATGCTCTTGTCCTTATGAGTTTCAAAATATTTGGGGGAGCGGCACAAGGGTGGTCTATCTTTCAGTCGTATCTCGTTCCATCACATACAAACACCTGTCCTAAAATTGAATTATTCTGCACGTTAATCGACAAGCCTCCCTCCATTCAGCATCATATGTTTTCTGTTGTTTATTGAGTTATGTTGCACCATACTTCAGATGCGACAGCCATTTAATAATGTTGAAGACTTAGCTCTGCAGGGGCTAAAAGGATCCCAGCAGGCTTGTTAACTTCTACTCTAAAACATTATGAGAATTTTTTTTTCCTCTGTGAAACTTTGGAGCTTTCCCTTAATTTGTTTTAACAGCCTGAGAATCTGAAGCCAGGTATGAGAGCGAGCCTGTTAAATTTGTCCTGTTTTTCCTTTTCTTAATATTTAATGCATTTATTTCACATTACATTACTGACTCTAAAGCAAATGGCAAAGCAAAAATTACTTTTTTAAGGAAGTAATATTCAAGATGTATTTCTTTGATATAAAACCAAATACAGATTATATTAGGAAAGTATACTACTAGTTTCATGGCTTTTCATTTCTTTTATAATTAAAAATTATATTCGGGCCATGTGGCCACATTTAGATGATGTGTTATGGGAAGAGCCCATAGTATTGGGTACCTTACAGTTGAAATGTCAGGTACATCAGCATAACTTATCTGAACTTTATTTCCTCATCTATAGAATGGGGATAATAATACCCACTAGCTTACAACTTTTTGATATTATATGTAGGTCTGTATACTCTGCATACTGAAAGATGCTATGCAATTTCTCATTCCTATTTTAAAGTCGTCAATGAAAAGTAGAGAATAAGACAGTTATGTTTACAGATAATTCAGTACACAGGCAGGCTGCTTATAGTTTTCAGAAATTAAAGCCCAGATAAACTCTGTTGTAGCTTGTGTTTTCTGGATTTTTGCTTTAATCATCCAGTTCTCCAAATAACTGGCTTGATTTCACTTGGAAAGAGATAAACCTGATAAACAAGTTTTCCTTGTTCTTGTATTGTCAAATGCCCGGGAAAACTGCACAACTCACCCAGTCAACTCAGTCAATGTGATGAGCCAAATTAAACACATTAGTGTGCTTCCTCCTTCCTCACCAAAGGCACACCATTGCCATTAATTTCTCTAACTTTTAATGGGGGCGGAGGGTGGGGGAGAGTGTATGTGTGTTCCCCTTTAACTCAATACCTTCGTTTGGTTACTCTTTTCTTTATTTGACAGACATGGGGAGTCATTCTAAATGTGAATTAGTTTAAGAAAATCATTGTGAAAAGAAATGGTTAAATGCTTGTGAATTCTAGTTGGAGAACATATTTAATAAATATTGGAAAGGTTTACTTTTGTTTTGAAAGATAAGTGTGGGGGGGGAGCGTAAAACAGGTAGATATACATTCTGAGATAAAAAGTAAAGTAACTATGAAGAACTTTCCTTTTTCTTAATAAGGAGAGAATATTTGTGAGGTAAAGAAAGTTAGTGAGCGATAATAGAGAAGGCTGATGGTTTTCTGGGAGAAAATAGTGATAAACCCTAAGACAGGTGAGATACTAACCCAGAAAGCGCTAAAAACCAAGTAGAAAGGAATATTCAAGTCAGGATGCAATGCAGTATCTAGAAGGAACTTTGTCAAGGCAGGATATGGATGTCTGCTTTGCTTCAGCAGTTACAGAAGTTTTGCAAAGAATGGAAACTATAAAATGAGGGAATATAATATTTTTATGACTTCACTCAATACATTTGGTTTGGGAGTCAGAGCTAAAGCTCAAGTTCAGTGGAGTGGCAGCTGAATCAGAGACAAGGAAAACAGATTGTGTTATAGCTGATGTTATTATTTTTACTTATGTCTTTGAAACATTTGGTAGAATAATTCCAAAGTGTAGCTAAAAGAGAATGCTTCCAAGATGGGTGGAAAATGGTGTCCCATTTGGATCTCCTCTGCATCTAAATTCATACTTTAGAGGACATTCTTGAGAACGTGAAGAAGTGTCAAATTGGCGAAAACTCTCCTGAAAATGCAGTTTCCTGGTCAGAAATTAAACACACACGCACACACACACACATACGCACACACACACACCTGGATGACTGATAGAATCAAAAGGATAATGATCTAAGAGGATGAGAGGGGAAAAGGGTATATGTTTATACATCACCAAGACTTATGGCATTTCTGTATATTTCAGCAATTCTGGCAGATTCCAGAGAAGGTATATTTTCTTCAAAACCTTACAGAGTGAAAAAAAGTGGAATACATTTTAAAAGAAAGATAGACTATGTACATTTAATTCATTTAATTGTGCAGAAAGGATGATTGCGAGTGTTGGTGAATTGGTGGTGGAAAAATAACTGTGCTGGTGAAAGATTTGTCTATGGGAAATGTTCTTGTGTGTAGGTAAGATGAGACCAGTGATGGTTTTGGTGGAGTCAAAAATAAGGGAAAGAGCTAAAATTCTCAGTTGTATATAGATGGATGAAAATTGAAAAGATGTGGAATCTTCTAGTAAGCATTAAATATTTCGTGTGCTCTAATTTTCATCCATGAAAAACAAAGTAGAGAACACTGGCCTTTTCTGTGCCCAAAGAAATATAGATCTTTTGTGTAAGTCTGCTGTAGAGAATTAAATTCTTTATGAAGTGGAGTGGTTTTTGGATTTTCCTCATGTGATTCTCTTCACATGAATATGTTATTTGTGTGGCGTAGAGCTGTGTTTTTCAAACTGCAGGTGACAGAACATTAGTGGTCCATGTGTTGGCTTACCACAAGGATTTTTAGAAAGTAGAACAGAACAGAGTGGAACATAAAATATATGAGTGCAGCACATATAGTAAGAGTACATATTGTTAAACTTCTGTTTCAGTTTGTATGTATACATAAATGTATGTGTATGCATGTACTAGGCTGCTATGTAAAATGTATCTCTAAGTGTTGGTTGCAGTCAAAAAAATTTGAAAAACACTAGTTTAGTGGCAGCAACAACACTATTGAACAAGTCTGTAGTGAGGAAAGAAATTATATTTGTAAATGGAACAATGTTAACAAGATAAAGAGTAAAATTTAAATGTCCTTCTTAAATAGTGTGTCTTTACTTCTCCTAGGCAGGTCTGTACCTATGCTGTATAATCCTGAATACATGGTATGTTACTGAGCACATAGAAAACGCCTGATAAATTCAATTCAATTTAACAAATCTTCAGGTAGGAACTCTTATTTTCTAAGGTTTGTGGTAAGTGCTGTGGATGTATACATACATATATGTCCATACACACACACACACACACACACACACACACACACACAGAGTTGCTTAAGGACCTTGAATTTTCTTTATTTCTACCTTTTACATACCCATCGAAATCCCTAACTCTACATCTTAGTCAGCCCTCCATCTAATATACTTAATTTCCTACTTCAGTCTCAACTCTCAATCCAAGAAATGGACACATTTAAAATGATATAATTGAATTAAAATGATATAATCGCTCTGGAAGCAATCTCGTACCTATGTATAAGCCTTGGGATTCCTTGATTCATCCTTGGCTTAGTTCTTCCCCAGATTTAAATAAGAAATGCAAATTGCTGTTTATGATCTCTGCTTGGTTACCTCACGTGATTATGTGATGAAGTATTAAGTTTTCTTTAGCGTTCTAGAATTTGTCAAGGAATAAGAAAACAAAAAGAATACTTGCCTTGAACATTTGAACATACTGAGAATCTACAGTATGACTTGTTATTTCAAGTGTATTTTACAGAGTACTGGAAACTCTTGTTTGACCTGAATAAAAAAGAAGTAAAGGAAGAAAAGGAGGGAGGGAGGGAAGGGCAGGGAGAGTGTAGTGTTACAGATTAAAGGGAAATCAGAAAGAAGCATATTGGTAGAAAGGATTGTCATGCTCAAGGTCATCTTCTTGAGTCTGGTTTAAAGAAGAGATTGGTAGAAATAGTTAATGTCTCAAAATTTCTGGAAAGATGCCGTAAGTCTGAGCTTAGACCCTCTAGAACCCCTCAGCATTGTTTCTGTTCATTTACCATAATGAAAAAAATAGTTTCACAGAAACTAGGTTTTGTTTAGTGTTGTGTTTTTTTTTTTCCTTTTAATTTCTCTTTAAGATTAATTAACTCAGGTCTACAGTTAGAAATGTAGCAAAGCCAAGGTGAGAAAACTAATGCTCAAAATGAAAAATAGTGTTTCGGGAGACAGAGGCCATCCTCTATCTATAAACAACTCATTTTTCAAAAATAACTGTAGTTTTTTGTGGCTATACAGAGGACTTCCTGGAAAATACAGAATGTACATGCAAAAAAGACTCCAGAAAAGTGGCAGAAAGAATATTAATCACTACATCTTATAAATTCTATGCTTGAAAAAAAAGTTACGCTTATTAATATACTCTGCTGGTTAGTTAGCTTTGTGAAGGTGGCTATGTTTGCACAAAGATGGGGCAAAAGATATTCATAGAAAAAGAAGTAATATATGGAAACTCTCTGAGGAGAAATTTCAATCTAAACATTTGAGGACTTGCTCTAGCACAAGATTTGCTGATATTATGGTAGTGTAGAATGCTTAAGAGTATATATCCTCTTAATGAGGGACATTAACCAAAATATATTTCTAAAGAGCTAGATAAACACGTAATAACTTGATAAAGTTAAATTATAATAGTTACTGACTATATGGCGTTTAATTTTGTTATTTAAAAAGAAAAAAGGAGAGAGACCAAAAACTGCATGTTATTCTCAGAAATATGGTTTTAACCAAGTACATTATTTTGATGATAACATCTTTATGACCAAAACATTTGGAACTGACTCTAAATTCCTCTAAGTAATTCATGGACCTAAAACATTCTCTGTTTTTGGGCTGGGTCTATAGAAGTGGTTGGAATTTTGTCATAGAGGATTCCAAACCAGATGCAGTCCAGTGACCACATCCAAGATGCTAAAGAACTTAGCCTAGTGAGAAAAAATTTTATTAAAGTTATTTTCACTTTTTATATAATACAGAAAAAAAATATTTCTCAAATTCTCAGATCTATAATAATTCAAAGATAAGCACTGTAATTATAGAGGTTTGGTGTAACTATTGTGTTTCATTTGAATACATGTTAGAGACTATCCAAATCATAGCTTTGATAGTTTTAAAAAGTCACCTCTTCATATTTTTTAATGTGGCTTCCCATTTTCTCCCATTTTACAAGAATATTTCCACAGTTCACTGTCTACTTTAAAATCAATCAACATCTTCAAAATGGTCCAACAACTTGATCAAGAAAAGAATGATGGTCGTTTTTCAATAGCTGATCAGCAATGATCTTACCTAAAGGTATCATTGCATGAAACAGGATTAGTAGAGTGACTCTGAGGGGACATAGAATTATCTAACTTTTGTCTCTGTCAGATAGGTAGGTAGGTAGGTAGGTAGGTAGATAGATTAAGATTCATTTATCATATAACCACATGTATTTGTATATATATTCATAAGTGAAATCTAAGCATATGGAACATATAAGTAGAATTAATTCTAATCATTTTTATAGTATTGATGTTATTAATCTAATTTTTGCTTTTTAATCTGTTTTACATTTAATTTCCTTTCACACTCCCTCTAAGAACTTTTAACATAGGGTTAAAAATACTGTATATAATTGTTTTTCAGAAACACCTTTTTAATTTGTGGACTGTTGAAATTTTTTCTTCTTTCTGCGTACCATCCCCTTACAGTTTATTTTTATATGTCCAAGAACATTTTCATCACTAAACAACTCATCTATAACACAATAAACTTACTTATTTATTAGAAAGATGTGACTTGAAGTGTTTTTACCAAAATCAGTTGAAATATAATCCTACATAGCATTATCAAGAGACTTGCTTAAATACAGTAGTTGCATTAAATACTAGGACCAAAAGTGGGCGCCTTTTTTGTCACTTTGGGGCCCATGTCCAAGTCATGGCGTTCAGCTGTTACTTTCCTTCCTACCAACCCACTCCTATTCTTTAGACACACATTCTCCTTTAGGCAGTTATTTTCCTAACGGGCTCTACCACCACATTGATGTGACTTTAGCATCTGTATTACATACTATAACAACTCAGCTTTCCATCTACAAAGGTTAGCTAGGTTTGTCTTGTGAAACGTCATGCTGTCGTAGTCTAAAACCATCACAGTGGTGATGGTGAGGGTGGTGGTGTTCGTGTAGGAGGAGGCGGAAGAGGAAGAACTGTCAATATTGGCAAAGCAGAAGGAGTGGTAGGAGCAATGGCCTGCAGAGAATGGATACTAATGAAAAAACCATTGCGAGTTCTCCACCATTAATCAGAGAAATCCTGGCCATAAACGTCAATTTGAAAACCAAAAAAGTTGAGTTCTCCTTATAATCATATTTAAGGCCTCCAAAAAAGTGGGTCATAAAACATACCCAGTTACTCATTTGGTTCTTTCTTTCATTTAGAAAGGGGCCTAATATTCCAGTTAGTGGTAATACTGATAAGTATTTTTAGTTGACATTCTGGATAATGGCCAAAACAAAATGTGAGTATACAAAAATGTGAGTATAATATATATATTATACAGTTATATGATAAATGAATCTGAATTATGAGGAAAGTCTGATGCATATCACATATGTGATATATATATATATATATGTCATGCATATATCACAAATAGATATCGTACATATATCATATCACACATATGATATATATCACATAGTATATAAGGCATATATATTACAATAGAACAGAAAAAGAAAGGTGTAATCTAAAAAGTAGAAGCTATACTTATATTAATTTATATATTTTAATTGAGGTATTGTTAACAAATAAAGTTGTTTATGATTGTAATAACAGTAAGTTGTTAGACTGTGAGATTATCATATATCACAAAACAATTGTTCTCTCAGATTTACTGACCTATGCTATACTTGTGCTTGCTAAAAGTTCTAGCAAAGTTAGTGGGTTACTGGTCTATGATTTCTACAATATATCAATTATAAATAGGATATAGAAAAATATTTCTGCTAAAAAATATTTGGTATGTCTCTAACATTTTCTAGGTATCATTTTAGATCATAATTATTAATTTTATCGATGTACTGTGTGTATTCCCATCCACAATATTGTATATAGAATAAAATTTTTCCTTCTCCAAGTAGGTTTTGAAATTTTGTCAGTAAAAGAAATTGAGAACCTATGTAACTTGATGTTTTAGCATTCTTTGTGAACCAAATCAGAAAAAAAAAATGTAGTTTTCTTCACCATCAGGAATCCTTTTCCTTTTCTTAACGCAAAATACTCTAAAGTTTTGAAGTTTCATATGAAGCCGAAACAAAATATAATCAAATATCTAAAGGCAAACATTGGTACCTACTATTATCTTTTGTCATACTTGCATACTTTCTATTGCCAAATTTCAGTGATTCATTAAGGTGTCAAGTTCTTATGTGACAAGGTGAGCCAAATGCTGTGAGGTGTTCCCAGTTTCAAGGTCTTAGATGCTTGGAGTCTAAGAAACATAGGGGATTCCTCACAGGAAAACTATTTCAGCAGAGTTGAAAAGAGGCTGTAGTGGCTAACTGCAGTTCTAAATTGCTTTGCTTTTGGTTGGAAAAAGTATATTTCACATCATTATATGAGAATCAAAAAATGATCGGATGATTTCCATTTCTTTAATTAATAATAAATGGGAAAACTAGAAATAATTTTCTGATTAGTAGAAGAATAACAGTCGCCCAAAACACTCCAGGTTGGAAATCATTGTATTAGAACCATCCTGTTGTTTCACAGAATTCCGAAGACCCAGGTGAATCACTGAGATTTTTGGATTCAAAAGTATATGAATAAATATTAGAAAGATATATTTAACTTTAGTTACAGAATTTTCAAATGTCATAATTATTATCTCAATTTATAGCCTTATGCATTCTGAAGTAAATTTCAACATCAAGTTGCCTTTAATTTGCCCTTTGAAAGTTCATGTCTAGCTTTATTAAAATGATGAGTATTGTTTAGTGCTGTACTTTATATATTGTAAAAAAGGTATAGATATCCCATTTTCAGCTTTCAGGAGGTGAATTTTTTTAGACTTGCCATATTTTATTTTATTTTTTTCATTTTAAACTTTTAGAGAGAGAGAGAGGGAGAGCAAATGGAGAGGGGCAGAGAGGGGGGGAGGGAGGGAGAGAGAGAGAGAGAGAGAGAGAGAGAGAGAGAGAGAGAGAATCTTAAGCAGGCTCTGTGCTCAGAGGGGGGCCTGCAGTGGGGCTCAATCCCATGACCCTGGAATCACAGCCCTTGGATCATAACTTGAGCTGAAATCAAGTCATATGCTCAACCGACTGAGCCACCCAGCCACCTCTGGACTTGCCATATTTTAAACAAAAGTGTGTAGATGCAGGCTCAACCTGAAGATGTCACAGTTCACGTGACTGCTCAACAGGCACAAAAAAAGAAAAAAATACTCAAATTCTAAGGTGGCAGCTTTTGGTAGTTTTGTGTATTTTAGGTTGTTTAATTTATGTCTTCATTGCTGATTTAACAGAACTTAAATAATACCATTGCCGGAGACAGATTGATAATTTTTTGTATTCATTTTTTAATGTCAGTGTAAACTGTACTTGGGTTTGGGTTATATCATTCTTTTATTCAAGAAAGTATCATTGCTTTTTAAAGTTATTTAGGAGGGAAACAGAAGCCAGCCCTTTAAGCTCATTAGTTTAAGTTCTTCGGTATGTGGCTCTGGCTTTCATAGGGATGAATTCTCTGGAACACCATGCTTTACAGCAATACCGGAAGGAGAACTGAGGGCTGCAGGTTTCTCCACAGTCCTCCTGGGAGCAGGCTGTTTTTTGTCAGTGTTTGCACCTGCAGGAGCAGCGAAGGCTCTCTTAAACAATGCTGATCAACTCAATTCTATTCTTTACCTCTCCACCCCCTTCTCTTCCTGGGGAATCTGGCTTTCCTGTCACTCAGGATAATGATTTCCTGAAAGCATCACTGAGATCCAGAAAGTCACTGTAATCTCATCAAGAGTGTGATTCCCCAGCTGGGACTCTTGAATTTATATAACCCCGAAGGTAGCTAGGCTGGGTGCTTAGTCCCTCATTGGTGTGTTGAATCCACACAACATTTGAAATAAAAGTCCTCTTACAAAGATGACCTCATTCATTGACAGGATTAGAGAAGACATGTCCCCAAATTAGTACAGACTTAATCAAAAATATATAATTTAAACAATATTTTATGTATGAAAACAAACAGTGTTGCCTTACCCATCTTGGCAGAAAAGAACTCAGTCCAGATATAAAGTAAATTTCCACTGAACCAATGCAAATCAGGCAGGAGATTGGGTATGCATTTTCTGCTTTGTGTGACCTATGGGGGACACTAAGGAGTTTTATTACTTTTTTAATCCTGAAATAACATTTAGAGGAACCTCACTTCAAGCTTCTGGTGAATGCCTTGATAATTTGTTCTAATTAACGCACCATTGGTTTTCCTGTTTTCTCACACATTTTAGGTGATTTCCCAACAAATCATTTTTAGGCTTCATGACCTCATAAATCTTCATATAAGGGAGAAATCGTTTTTAAAAGATGCCTCCCTGCTAATCTTCACCTTTAACCTACAGCGGTGGATGGTCTGTACCTTGGGTGTGGAGATATGTACTGGTCTCAATGTATGCATAATAATACACACACATCCCAGTGCTATTATTTTGTGACAAGATGCATTAGTAAAGAAAACCAGCTCTCTCTTTTTCTCATATTTGCATTATCTAATTAATTTTTAGTGGTAAAAAGCATTGAGAAATGATTATCTTTCTCCTCACAATAATGACCTTTGATCTCAGGTGGCATTTTATAAAGCTTGCTTTTTCTAAATATTGCAAATAAAACTGAGTAATGGAAAAGGGCACAGGAAGAGCAAAGAGCTGGAAAAGAGATTTCAAAATATATCTAAGACATAAGGAGTTCACCTCATTTAAAAAATGTACTCCATACATTTTTCTGTTTATCTTCATAAACATATATGTTTATCAAGATACAAGATTATCTAAGTATATACTTACAGTCTTGTTTCCAGTTGGCATCTGAGAGTAAATTGGCATCTCTATGTCATATTCTATACATGTAAATGTGAATATATATGAATATATATGCACATGTTTATTTTTCATATGTGAATCTGTAATTGCATGGATATGTTTGGATCTAACTTATCTTGTTAAAAATGACTACATTTATATAAGTATGCATACTTATATAAAATTTATTCTTAGTTGGCATCAGGCAGCAAGCTTAGCATCTGGTATAAACGTCTAAGTTTTCATTTACTGCTTGTGTGTGTGTGTGTGTGTGTGTGTGTGTGTAAAGCATGAATATTAGAATGAATATGTTGTTTTTTATGAGTTCATATAGTTCCTTTAATAGTGATTAAATAAATGTAATGAGCATATATAATTATATTTATCATTCAAAAGTTAATTTTGGAAAGTAGGAAAGGAGTTTTTCTTATCAACCAAATCAAATGATGGAGATTCCGGTATGCATAGTGAGCTGGAGAGAAGAAAACATTACACCATGAGGAGTAAGGATTAAAATATTAATAAGTACTAGTTATGTGGGAATAATAGACTTCCTTATTTGCATTTTTAAACAATACTTCACAAGTTAAATACTTTTGTATATACATGGGTACAAATTTGCATTAGAATCAGTTTGGGGCACCTGTCTGGTAGAGCATGGGACTCTTAATCTCAGGGTCCTGAGTTTGAGCCTCACATTGAGAGTAGAGTTTATTTTAAAAAATAATCAGGGCTCCTGGATGGCTTAGTTGGTTAAGCCTCCAACTCTTGATTTTGACTTAGGGCATGATCTCTTGGTTCGTGAGATCGAGCCCCACTTTGGACTCTGTGTTGACAACGCGTAGCCTGCACGGGATTTTCTGTCTCCCTCTCTCTCTGCTCCTCCCCTGCTCACTCTCTCTCTCTTTCTCTTTCAAAATAAATAAACATTTAAAAAATAAAAATAATAACTAAAGAATCGTTAGTTTGTTCTTACATATTCATCTTCAAATTTATTGTGTTGACTGCAGGGACAAGTTTTTAAAAACTTTCTAGTACAAATAGTGAACAGTGGCTTTGCTTTCCAAAATGGTTATTCTTTTCATTTACATTTCAGTGGACATCTTAATTAATACACTCTTATTTTTAGATGACATTAACACAATAGGACTGTGTCAACCAAATAAGTCAAATGTGAGACAGTAAATCAAAGCTAGTTTCAATTATTAAGGAGTACTTACAGTAGAATTTTTCATGTATATTCTGAAATATAAAGTTCAAGTGCTATTAGCACTGTCTTAAGATGTGTTTACAAGAAGTGCGTGTGTGTGTGTGTGTGTGTGTGTGTGTGTGTGTGTGTTTGCGTTCTGTACCTACCCAATAATTTGGTAACATTCAACATGTCAATTTATATACTTAATTATCCTAGCAGCCATCTTATATTCTACACAGGCTTGTTGGACTGGTCTAAGGAATAGTACCAGCTCTCTTTCATTAGCCCCTATAGGAAAATTTACTCTTAGCTTATTGTTTCTTATGTACTTTCAATATGTTCTCATGTGATTCTGTTTTTTAAAGAAGAGTATAGTATAATGAATTACTGTAATGTTAATATACAGAAGAAAATTCAATCCTATACCTTTTTTCTGACAAAAAAAAGTCCCACAGTGACCTTAACATTTTTGTTAAAAGAATTGCTCATACTTTTGTTGCTAACTTATTACTCCTTTGAAAAACGATAGTATTTTTATGGTATAAAAGTTATGCTCCATTGAGTATCATTGGCTAGTGTAAGTTTGTTTCATACATATGACCTTAATTTGTTGAAAATGCAGACTTTAAAATAGTGGTACATAGTTGTTAAATGATAGAAGTAACATCGATGTAATATTTGTTGTCCTGTTATAAAAGAAATTCCCCAGAATAAAGAAACTACTTCACTGAATTCTCTAAGCAGCAACCTTACATAGAGGTGCATAGGTACACAGCAGATACAGACTTTCTGGCTGGACTTCCTACTACTGATTAATAGCTTCAACCTTCCCATTTATTCTGATGGTTATCCATGTTCTAGGCTGTGTTTCTGGTATTTTTTAGACTAATGTGTTTTAATCATTATATTCAGTAAATTATCATTAATTTCAACATTCTAATTTTTGTAATGTTCTAAGATTGAGCATTTCTTTTTTATTAAATGTTGAAATATACAAGTCATTATGTTGTGTATTGCTGACTAAAAATATTGCTGAAGTGTAAAGGAGAAAAATCTAATTTTATATTGGCATAGAAAAAAAGCTTAACTTGTTTTCTTGCTCTTTTTTTATAGAGAACACCTGTTCCCAGCGCTGAAGCATTCCGATGGTTCTTTTAAAGCAGTAGTATATCTTATTTTCAAGGCATTTGGAAGTGAAGGGCAAACTAATGTCTTGTTTTAAGAAACTGCTTAGTCCACCACTGAAGAAAATATCCAGATATTATTTTCATTTTATGTATAGGGGTTTCTTCAAAACAAAACAAAACAAAACAAAGGAAAAGAAAAAAAGACATATAAAAATAATCTGGGAGTTTGGGGAATTGGCCAGTCTATTTACTTTCAATACACTGATTCTTTCTTTGATGTAACTTAGCTATACTAGTGAAGTTGTTGTCTATTTTGGAAGTGGCTGTAAAAAAATAAGTTTGGGTAAACCCCTGCTGTAAAATCATGTATCTTTGCAAAGTACATATCTATACTTCATTTTCAAATATATGTGTTTCAGTACTGTAAACTGTACAGATAGCAGCTTGTATTTTGTGTGTTTAGACACAAGGAGACAATCATGTCTGAGCATCTATGGAGATTAACAGTTTGTACACAACAGTATGGTTCTGCGAGTTAAATCTGGAGCAATAAATTTTAGCTTTAACTATTTTTTGCCAGTTGTTTCTAGAAGCAGCAACAGCAGTGGCATGTTTTGCCATGCATCTTTCCGTAGAGACTTGATGCCAAGTTTTACAAGACTAAAAGATGATGATGCATCCAGCAATTACCTTCAGTTGTATTGTTATAAGAGGGGGAAGATGTTATGAAAGTTTCAATTAATCTTTTGAGCACTATATTAGAGTAGTGGTTATGCACTTGCATTGCTTACAAACGAGCTGTACAGAAGGGTATACCTCCCAAATACTTAGTGTAGTTGACTTGTCTTGGGTTGCACTGTAAGGCGGAGTACTCACAGTAGTTGGAACATGCAGCATCAGTTGTATAACTTTTTTTTTAAAATCAGTGTTTTCTAGGATACAGAGAAAAGTATCATATCTTAGGGGAGAAATTCATGATTGATTTTTTTTTCTCAGCCCAGCATGGGGTATATGTATTTTTTCTTTGTTTAAATTTTGCGCTCTCTCTCTCTCTCTCTCTCTCTCTCTCTCTTTTGGTAGGAAAAAGAAACTTTTGATAAAATGTATCCAAATGTTTTAATTCCATGTAAGAAATGAAATGGGTAGTTTGTTTTAAAACTTGACTACGTAAAGACCTCCTGCATTGAGACATGGCTAGGTATATTATTAAGTTAAAAAAATTAAACACATTTATAGAAGTGAGGCTTTTAAATCTCTTTTTATCTCCTTTTCTCATAGCCTCCCAGTTGGACCACTGGCCTTCCCCTAGGCCCTCAGTGGAATGTTCCATTGCTCCTATTCCCATTTTTGTCACTTGATGCTTTCATTCCTGAGAAGGCAGGGCTACATTCTGTGGAGTTCCATGAATGCAAACAGCCCCAAACACAAAGAAGCTAATGTTTCATAGGATCTGTGCTACCTTTTCACGTAGGATTTGGTTTTCTTAAGGCAGTCAAGGTTCCTAAGTCTGTCCCAGGAGGACAGATACGTTACTTGTGATGACATGACACCTAGGGAGTTTATTTCATTTCTGTTTCTTGCCAGATTATAAAGTCTATTCTCATCTTTAGGAATAAAATAGAATTTAGTGAAAATACATGGAGGATCGAAGTTGCCATGTCACTGTAACTTTTGTTCTTTATCCACTAGCCAGCTACTTCAGCCTATAACATCCACTAGCCTGCTGAAAAATGTTAGCAAGATGGATCACACAGAGGAAAATAACCTGAGAAGAGAAAGGGTGATGAAAAGGACTGTAAAGTTTTAGAAAGACTAGCAGATTAATAATTTTAAGAGGCTAGTTGTAGTTGTGAATGGGAAATAATATCACAGGAGATTTTAAAAAACACAGAAGGAGCACTTCCTCATCAGAGCATGGGTGGGAGGGGTGGAGAAGGCACCTGCAAATGCCAATGTGAAAAACAAGTGACTAAACCTGCCTAGAATATGAACGCAAGGTCTCCACTTATGGTTGAATGGCCTTTTTAAGGAAATTTTATTATATATTACACCTATCCATGTTTAAAGAAGAAAACTAAATAATCACAAGCTAAAATGTGCTTAAAATGTATGTTAATTTTGAGATAGCTTTCTGCTTGATGTATATTCCTTTGAGGGTTTCTAGTTAGAATTTCTGTTTCTGCTGTGGGACCAATGAGAACTATAGGAGTTCTTTCTTGTCCACTTTTATTTGATTTTACTTACTTTTAAACCAGTTTGCTAATTAATTACAAGTAAGTGAAAACTTACTTCCACACTTGAATGGTAAGTTTGCCTTGCTATTTGGAAAACGACGATTATTACTATAGGATTGAAGCAAACGTCCGTTCGGGCTATATCAGGCATACAATAACGGATAAAGATCGCACAGCAATGTACTGAGAGTCTAAAATACATGCTAGTATTGCATGTCTCGATGTGTTTTTGTTTGTTTTCTTAAAGAACTAATGAATCTGTATATTGTAAAATGTGGTGTTTTACATGTCAATTCAATTTTTTAATGAAAAAATGTTGATTATGGAAATGGAAAAGTGCAGCTTTTCTTTAATTCTCTTACATGTTTTTGTTCTCGATATTGTTCTTTTACGTCACCCATTTTTTAAATGATTTTGGTAAAACTCTATTTATATAATGTAGGGTGCATATAAAGTTCTCGTTGGTGATGTCGAAGAAAGATGTTACTCTTCCAGCCTCCCTCTGGTTCTCTTCCCTGTAAGTCCATATACTGAGAACTTGTAAAGGATGTCATTATAACCCTAAGGGAATTATTTAAAGGTTTACATTTTTCATGATTCTAAAATACCCAATGACATGTAACTTTTGAAAATTCCTTGCTGTATGTTTCATATTCAATACCAAGAAAATTCAGAACATGGCAATCAGAATATAGATCATGGCGGACTATACAACTTAAAAATTACATACCGGATAAGTCCAATTAAAAAGTTTGTAAGAGAGATCTACATACACAGATGTCTTACCTTCCCTACGAAGTAAGGAGATAAGAAGATGCACATACCGTAAGCATTTGGGGAGAGCTGGAAAATACGTAGGATGTTGGTACATAGTACAGTGAAGTGTTTTCCTTGTCAGCTGTCACTCGGCACCCTAAACATCCCAAGAGCATCATCATGCAAACTTCCCTCTTTCCAGGCCTTCAGACCAAAGTGGCTTTCTGATGGATTTTGCCTGTCTGTTCCCAAGTGGAGGCATATTTACAAATCAGAAATGTGTCCCATCTTTAGGAGAGAAAACAGTGATAGTCTTCCTCCAGTGTAAGAGTATTTAAGAGCATCTCGTGGTTGCTTAATCCCCAGTAGCCAACTTCCTTCTATACACATTCACAGGGAACAAGACATGGTGGGCTTCCTATGAATTCCTATTAAGCAGTCACTACAGAAAGGAATATCCCCTTCCTTTCATTTAGAACCCCTGGCATGTAAGTTGTACAATTAATACTAAAGCTTACAAAGTCTTTAGGCCGATAGTATCTGTAATCAAATAATGAACAAGGGAAAGCAGTTAAATGAACACACTATTCAGGGTCAAATATGTTCAGCAAAAAGCCGTGGTGGGTCTTTGATCATGGTTAGATTCACAGTGATATCAAACAGTTGGTTCTCATGTAACAGCTAAATGTTTCACATTTTGTTTTTATTAAATTTGGCAGTTTCACACTGAGATCTGTATTCCTAGTGAATAAAAGACAGCTACTATGTTCGGAGGGATTCCATTTTCACAATGGCAAGGAAGTCTGAGATTTCAGGAACGTGGGCCACAAAATGTACTCCTTTCAGTGTTCCCCTCTTCTGAACTGTGCAGTCATCTATTAAATTTTCTAATAGATATTTGTGTAAGGTGTATGTATGCTTGTGCAATTATAAAAAAAAAAAGCAGTTTTGGAAAACAGTGTATTTATTAAAGAAAATTACTTATGGGGCATGTACAAAACTGTAAAAAAAAAAAAAAAGCTACAAAAAAAAAAAAAACACATTCGATTTGCCCAGTAAAGTTGTTTTTGTGAAATTTCTGTGTTGTTGAATAAAGGACTTTAGTATTCAAAATATCTCTATTTTTCCATGAACAAATTTTTATTTGTGGGAATTTAAGTAATGGACATGTGATCCTGATAATCTGATTTTGTTTATGATAAAACAAAAGTGTATAATTCTACACTTGCCCTTATGTCAACAGAATGAATACTGTATATAAATCTTTCATAAAATACGGCAGTTTTGTTCATTTTGTTTTTCCTCATAGATTTTTGTCTTTCTCAGAGAGTTAAAGAAAAGGAAAAAGAAGAACATGGTTCTTTTCACATTTCTAGAGGATATTTTTTGTTATTGTTGAAAGCTTTAAAAGGTCACCTAAATAGAGGAAGAAATGAATGTATCCAAACTTTTCTCCTTCCTTCTCCATCCTAAGTGTGCCAGGAGAAAGCATCCCATGAATCCCTTGTGCCATGAATGGAAAGTCCTGGTGATAATACTTGAAAGCATTAAAGTTCATGAAGAAATGTGCAACACTGGAATTCTATCTTCAGCCATTCCCAGCAATACTCTGAGATTAAATTTTTATTGTCGTACTTTTTAAAAAATTTTTTATGGAATATGATGGTCTGCCCACGATGCTTATTGTTTTGGTGGTGAATGTGCTTAACCCCTACTTACCTCACTGTTTCTCAGAACAAAGCTCTAATTTTTTCGATGCCTCATAAACTACAAGAAATGTAGAACACAATTTTATATCTTGGAAATCCTTAATATGATGGCAAACACCGAACTTCAAACAATTGAAAGAGTCCATGTCCACAGAAAATAATACCACATTAGAAGATGTTTGTCGATTTTATAAATTTCAGGGTGTGTTCTTTTAGTATAATACCGCAAATGTAAAATACCTTGGCCCTGGCAACAGAATTAGATCGCATAGTGTGCGAAGGAAGAATTAGGTAACTTGAATTACGAGAGTTTCTGGATACTCAGCAATATTTTCAGGTGAGTTGTTGTGCTTGTTTATTACATTTTGGAGTAAGCAACAATAGGGCAAAAATATAAAACTGGGTTTTCATAGAAAATACTTTCCTTACTTGACATCTTCAAGTAAGGTTTATTTGTAGTGATAAGAGAATAATGCTTCAAAATAGTTTGAATTAACCATGAAGGGAGAGGGGAGGAGTTCTATACCTTATTTAGACGTTGAGCCAGATAACAGTTTTATATGGTTTCTGCAAAATCATGTATTTTTTTTTAAGAGTGTTTATTGGTAAAAGTTATCTTTATTTGCATGTTTTATGCAGAAGCTATTCTCCATTTTATTTCTACTCTTGTCTTTATTCTGTCTCTTTTTAATGGTGAAAATTGTTATGTGAGGTAAACGGGCTGAACACAAATTTGTTTTATCTGCATGCCCTACATAAGTAGAGTAGTTATGAAAAAAATTTATTCTTATTTGGCAATTTTATTTCTAATCTTCTAGTATCTTGGCTTAAGATCTGTCTCTGTGTCCTTTGCAATTCACATATTTTGGCCAATTTTTAAAGCAATATTTCATATTTTTAATGTACTTATATAAAATTAAATGTCAACCAAATTATCTTTAGTCTAAGTCGATGCTTTGTTTATCATATGTTACTTAAGACAAAAATCATTCTGGTACCAGGTGTTATCATTTCACAAGTTGGAAGCAGTGTAGAGATCTCTTTCCAAGAACAGTACTTTTAAAAGCTACTCTTATCCTGTATAAATCCTGCACGTAAAGCATTTTTAATACGGGACTGAATTACATGACTTGTCCAGTATTTATATGGTATAGGAGAATCTGACTGCCTGGTTTGAATTATGACCTTCTGCTTATGACTTTACTGAAAAGTGATCTTCTATCTAAATTATATGGCTTCAGGAAACCTGCACAATTTGGAAGGGAAGTTAGAAAAAACACAGTTAAATGATACGTTTTTTACTTTTGGTACCATCATAAGACAGGTAGCTGAAAATTCATATTCATTGTATCCTTTTCTCATGAACTTTTCTCATGTTTGCATGAATGGCCTTATGATTTTATTTATAACTTTTATTGGTAAATGTTTATAATATGTAATTTTATTTATTAATGTTGAATTAATATGTGTGTGTGGCTGGATATAGAAAGATCAATCTGTGTGTGCATATGTGTGTGTGGTTTTTTCAGGCAGCAGAATTGAAGTAGTTAAGGATCAGTGTAGGTCTCATTAAACATGTTTTATGGCTAAGAGTGCCAGTGTTGTGCCATTGCAATCGAATTTGATGACTCGGCATCTTACAATACTTAATCTGTTCTCTGGGAATCAGGAAATTGGGGGAACCTACATGGAATCTTTTGGTCTTCTTAAGTGCTTTTACTTCAGTTCACTATGTCCTACTTTCAGTTATTTAAGGGACTGTACTCAAAATTATGTATACAATTTGTTCCCCAAATACATTACTTCCCTTTATATAATTTTTACATTTTAGGTATATTCATATACTATTTGGTTATTTATCTGTATGTATATTTGAGTGTCAAGTGCACATCCAACCACTAATAGATGACTTAATCCATAGCTTATGTATTTTGACCATATGGAAAAAGCCTGTATTCCCCCCCAAATTCATGATATCTACAGAGCAGCAGTAAGAAGAATGTTGTGAATATTGTGTGTGTGTGTGTGTGTGTGTGTGTGTGTGTGTGTGTGTGTTGGCAAACCAGCAATTGATTTAATTCCTCATTATTCAACAAGTTTTATTGTGTATCTTCAATGTGCCAGCTACTGGGAATATCAAGATGAATAAAACATGATTCCTGACACATTTACCATCACCATGGAACTCAATCAAATGGTTGAAATAAATACACAAATAAATAAAAACAGTGGAAAGTGTTGTGAATGGAGCAGGCATCATGTGAAGGAGTGGCAAGAAGAGATAGAGTGAAGCTCTTGAATTTCACATTCTTCACGGTTGAAAGAAGAGGGCAAGGCTTGAGCACTCCTGGGATATCAAACCTGAGAGTAAAGTAGTGAGCCAAAGAGATGGGAATTGCAGGAAAGAAAAAGACAAAGTTCAAAAGACCTGAGAGATACTACCTTCCTAGTCTAAGATGCAATAATTTCTCATGGGGATTGCAGGAATACCTTGAAGATATTGTGGGTTTAGTTCCAGACCACCATAAAGCAAATATTGCAATAAAGCGAGCCAAACTAATTTGGTGTCTCAGTGCATTTAAAAGATGTTTATACTGTACTGTGGTCTATTAAGTGTGTGACAGCATTCCTTCTTTAAAAAAAAAACAATGTTCATTCCTTAATTAAAAAATACTTTATTGCTAAAATATGTTAATCATCATCTGAGATTTCAGAGAGTTGTAATCTTTTTGCTGGCTGGAGCGTCTTGCCTTGATGTTGGTGCCTGCTAACTGATCAGGGTGGTGATTGCCAAGGGTTGGGGTGGCTGTGGCAATTTCTTAAATTAAGACAACAAAGAAGTTTGCCAAGTGATTGATTCTCCTTTTATGAATGATTTCTCGTAGCAAACAATGGTGTTTGAAACATCGTAACTACAGTAGACCTCTTTCAAAATTGGAAACAGTTCTTTCAAACCCACTTGCTGCTTTATCAGCTAAGTTTATGTAATATTCTAAATCCTTTGTTGTCATTTCAACAATCTTCACAGCATTTTCACCAGGAATGGATTTTATCTCAAGAAACCACTTTCTTTGCTCATCCATAAAAAGCAACTCTTCATCCATTTGTATTGTGAGATTGCAGCAGTTCAGTCCCATCTTCAGACTCTACCTCTAATATCAATTCTCTTGCTATTTCTATCATATCTGCAGTTATTTCCTCTGCTGAAGTTTTGAACCCCTCAAAGTCTTCTATGGGGGTTAGAATCAACTTCTTCCAAACTCCCATTCATATTAATATCTAACTTCTTCCCATAAATCCCAGATTTTCTTAATGGCATGCAGAATGGCATTCCAGAGATTTTCAATTTCCTTTGCCCAGTTCCACCAAAGGAATCACTATCTGTGGCAGCTATGCCCTTATAAACTGTATTTCTTCAATAAAAAGACTTGAAAGTTGAAATTACTCCTTGATAGCTTGTCTGTGGAGTGAATGTTGTGTTAACAGGCATGAAAACAACATGAATCTCATTGTACATCTCTGTCAGAGTCCTTGGGTGACCAGGTGCATTGTCAATAAGCAGTACTATTTTGAAAGGAAACTTTTTTTTCCCCCCCTGACTAATCGTAGGCTTAAAATACCTTATGTTGTAAACAGATATACTGTCATCCAGGCTTTGTTGTTTCATTTATAGAGCACAGATGGAGTATATTTAGCATAATTTTTAAGGGGCCAAGGATTTGGGAGATGGTAAATGAGCACTGGCTTTAATGGGTAGTCACCAGCTGCATTAGCCCCTAATAGGAGAGTTTGTCCTGTGAAGCTTTGAAGCCAGGTATTGACTTCTCTCTAGCTACTGAAGTCCTAGATGGTATCTTCTTCCAGTAAAAGACTGTTTCATCTACCTTGAAAATCTGTTGTGTAGCGTAACCACCTTCATTCACAATGTTCTCTACATCTTCTGGAGAACTTGCTGCGGCTTCGACATCAGCACTTGCCGCTTCACCTTGCATTTTGATGTTATGGAGATGGCTTCTTTCCTTGGACCTCATGAACCAATCTCTGCTAGCTTCTGACTTCTCTTCTGCAGCTACCTCACTTCTCTCAGCCTTTGTAGAATTGAAGAGAGCGAGACCTTTGCTCTGGGTTAGGTTTTGGCTTAAGAGAATGCTGTAGCTAGTTTGATCTTCTATCCAGACCACTCAAACTTTTTTCCATATCAACAATAAGCCTGATTCACTTTCTTATCATTCATGTGTTCACTGTAATAGCATCTTTAATTTTCTTCAAGAACATTTCCTTTTCCTTCACTAATTTATTTGGCTCTTTGGTGCAAGAGTCCTAGCTTTCAGCCTACCTCAGCTTTAGGGCAGGCCTTTCTCACTAAGCTTAATCATTTTTAGTTTTTGTATTTAAAGTGAGAGATGTGTGACTCTTCCTTTCAGTTGAACACTCAGAGGCCATAGTAGGGTTATTGATTGGTGTAATTTTAATATTGTTGTGTCCCAGGGAATAGGGGAGCCCAAGGAGAGGTAGAGAGATGGGTAAATGGAGCAGTCAAAACACACTCAACATGCATCTGTTTAGTTCACTGTCTTATATGGGTGTGGCTTGCGGTACCCAAAACAATTACAATAGTAACATCAAAGATCACTGATCGTCATAACAAATTAATAATAATGAATTTGAAATATCCTGAGAATCACCAAAATATGACACAGAAACATGAAGTGGGCAAATGCTTTTGGAAAAATGGCACCAAGAGTCTCGCTTTGATGCAGTGTTGCCATAAAACTTCAATTTGTAAAACAACAGTAACCCCCCTCAAAAAAAAAAATCGGTCAAGCGCAGTAAATCAAGTGCAATAAAATGAGGTACGCCTGTACTTCAGTAGCTACCACAACATTCTCCTTCAATTCGTTCTTGTCTGTCTTCAGTACATTTTCTATGCAGTAGCCTGAGTATGCACACACACACACACACACACACACACGGAGTTCGTGTGATTCCATGCTTATTGTCAGTGGTTTCCCATTGCTCGTAGAATAAACACCTAAATGTCATCTGTGAGGATCTTGTGATCTGGCTCTGCAATCTCATCACGTATCATGTCGTCCTTTTTTCTCTTTCTGTTCCAGCTGCTTCAACTTTTTTCTAATCCTTACACTTACGGGGATTACACTTACACTTTTCTTCCCACCTCAGGACATTTTGTTAACATTGTTTTTAATGTTTTCAATCTTCCTTCCCACTTTCTTCCTCTGGATAATGGCTCTTCATTCTTCAGAACTTCACGAAAGCTTTACTCTTTTTTTCTTTAAATTTTTATTTATTTTTTTTTTAATGTTTATTCATCTTCAAGAGAGACAGACAGCATGAGTGGGGCAGGAGCAGAGAGAGAGAGGGAGACACAGAATCCAAAGCAGGCTCCAGGCTCTGAGCTGTCAGTACAGAGCCCGACGCGGGGCTTGAACCCACGAACCGTGAGATCATGACCTGAGGCGAAGTCGGAAGCTCAACTGACTGAGCCACCCAGGCGCCCCGAAAGCTTTACTTTTTAAAAGGAAGTTCTCTCTAACTTTTGTGACTCTGTCAAATTCACCTGTTATAGGCCCTTAAAGTACCCTGTATCTCTTCACAGGAATTATTTATGAATTAATTCATCCAATAAATAGACATTATACATTTACTATGTGCCCTTCACTCATTCAAGCAACTACAATATATGCATAAGCAAATAAGACAAAAAAACCCTCTCCTCTATAGAACTTACTTATATTCTAGCACAAAGAAAGAGGTCAAAACAAAGAAGTAAACAAATATCAATGTCACAAGGTAATATGTACCATGGGTACAAATAAGGAGTGGGAATGAGAGTAGGAATGTGTGAGAGGACGAGTTGGAATTTTTTTTTTAATTTTTTTTTCAACGTTTATTTATTTTTGGGACAGAGAGAGACAGAGCATGAACGGGGGAGGGGCAGAGAGAGAGGGAGACACAGAATCGGAAACAGGCTCCAGGCTCTGAGCCATCAGCCCAGAGCCCGACGCGGGGCTCGAACTCACGGGCCGCGAGATCAGATCGTGACCTGGCTGAAGTCGGACGCTTAACCGACTGCGCCACCCAGGCGCCCCAGAGTTGGAATTTTAAATGGATAGTCACAGAAAGTCTAACTGAAAAGGCAACACTTGAGGTAAGACTTGAAGGAGGCAAGTAAATAAATACCCCATATGGATATCTTAGAAACAGCAAACCCAGCAAAGAGAATGGGAAGTACAAAGACCTTGTAACAAGAGTGGGACTGGAGTTTTCAAGGGCCAGCAAGAAACCTATTGTGTCTTGAGTGCAATGGGTAAGAGAGAGAATAGTAGGAACTATGGTTCGAGAAGTAAGAGTGACGAGATTGTATGGAATCATGTTAAGAACTTTGGCTTTTACTCAGAAGCAGAAAGGAAATCTTTGGAGTGTTTGATGGGAGGGATACATGATCCAATGTATATTATAAAAGGACAGCTTTGGCTACTGTGTTGAGAGTAGACCATAGGCCATAAACGGAGGAAGGGAGACCAGTTTGTGGTGCAGACATTTCCATGACCTAAGTGAAAGAAGATGGTGAAACTAGAATGTTAGCAGTGGAGGTTGTAAAAAGAGGTTGAACTCAGCATATAGTTTGAAATATAGGAAATAGCATTTGTAGACAAGGCAGGGCTTTACATATGTAAGACAAAAATTAATAATGCCAGGGTTTATTTTAATTTTTTTAATGTTTATTTATTTTTGAGACAGAGACAGAGCATGAACGGAGAAGGGGCAGAGAGAGAGAGGGAGACACAGAATCTGAAGCAGGCACCAGGCTGTGAACTGTCAGCACAGAGCCCGACGCGGGGCTCGAACTCACAGACCGTGAGATCATGACCTGAGCCGAAGTCGGAGGCTCAACCAACTGATCCACCCAGGAGCCCCAATGCCCATGGTTTTGATGTGAATAACATCAAAATAACATTGAAACATCAAAAATAATGGTATTTAAAAATAATGAGCCTGGATGAGCTTATCAAAGGAGTGAGTGTGGATAGACAAGGGAGAGGAAGGACAAGGACAGAGATCTTGGACTCACCTACCACAGTTATACTTCCATTTTCATTGTAATCATTATTGGATCAGTGCCTGTCTTCCACACTGACCATGATAGAGAAGATATAGAAACCCAAGGACAATTCTGCAGGTGTACTCTCCCATTTCCCCCATCCCAGTAACCTGTACTCTTTTAACCTTTATTTGTTTTAGAGGTTATTTTTCAAAAAATGTATTTGAGAGAGAAAGAGTGCACAGGGGAGGGGCAGAGGAAGACAGAGGGAGAGAATCTTAAGCAGTCTCCATCCTGTGCATGGAGCTCACTCCCAGGACCACAGGATCATGAACTGGGCTGAAATCAAGAGTCAGACGCTCGACCAACTGAACTGCGCAGGCACCACTCTTTGAACCTTTAGTTAGCCCAATCCTTACCCTTCATTCACAGGTGACCATCCCCCTCAACTTATCCTGTTTCCATTGCACACAAAAGCTTGCACTTACTATTTATGTTTATCCACACATTCTAATGCATTGATTGCACATGACTTTTCTCTTACCACAAATAAAAATACATCAAGTTCAGAGTTTGATGAAGACCAGGATTAGTACCATTAAAAATAAGCGTAATTTTACTGTACTTGATATCACATAATTTATCTTTCTGTTCTTAAATTTTTGTTAGCAATTCCATTAAAGGAGATGAAATTATTATCTCTTACTTAACATCTCAGGGACCAAAATGTTTGAACAGAAAGTGGACAGACGTTAAAACTACAAATCGAGAATTGGAATTAAGTTGTTTGACTCCTAGTCAAGAGATAGGAATAAGATTTTAATTTGCCTAAACTTTCCTTCACAAGGGAAGAAGTTAGCTCATTAGTATAACAATATTAGAGTTGAAATTTCAAATACTTATTGTTTTTGTTATTTACCATTGATACTTCACAGAATTAGTCATGCATATTTTCATTAACAACCTAAATGAATTACAGAGAGTGTGGTTAAGAGAGAAGTGTTTCTTTATATTTTGTATGCAAGAGAAAGCATTTTGTACTAGAATCTTAGACCAGAGTTTCCGTTTCAAACCTACCATTTGACAGAAATTTCTACATATGAGAAGTTCACCACTGTATCCTTACCACATTCTGAGGACTAAACAGTGAGTAGATCCAAATCCGAAAGAACCGAATGCTAATTATTTCAGTCCATTAAAGTCCTGACGAACCTCAATATATCCAGAACAAGAAAGGAAACCAGCAATAACTGCAACAAAATCTGAAGAGCCTGATTTCACAGTTTGGTGGAGAATGTGGAGGATCTTATGAAGTGTCAAGAATAAAAAAAAAAGTGAGTTGAAAATAATTTAGCGATACAACTGTAATCTACACTTGCTTCAGGAACTTGGGCAACATTGTCACCATGGATGTAGAACTTCTGAGGTTTATCAACCAATTTCATCAATGAGAAAAACATCCCATAAAAATCCACAGCACCCTAGCTGTTGTATCAAGTAAGGGTTAATCTGCACGCTGAATTATTAAATGTATTCCCACACTATAACAAAACTGTGGACCTGAGAAAATGTAGTACTTTCTAGTTTGTAAAGTCTGTCAGAGATCGGGTTCTTCAATGGCCAATTTGAGGGAAGCTGGCACACAATTTAAAGATGTAATTTGAGTCATGGCTGATGATATACTTTTACTTGTTTAGCCTTTTATGCAGCTTGTTTGCATTACTTGAACAGATTTGCTGTTTCTATTCTAACTGCATTGTGTATGGCATGAGGAATGCTGATTAATTCTTGTCGGTAATCATCACACATGCTGCCAATGTTGTACATTTATATCCTCCATTACATAATCTATGTATTCATTCCTTATGTTATTAGTGGAAGTGGCGTGTAATAGGTAAATAAACCTGCTCCTGATTTAGATTTAAAGTGACTGTCGATCCTTTTCTGTTTTTAAAAGTTAGAAACTGCATCAGATGGAGGAATCTGGTATAGGATTCATCCGCTTCAACTAACTTTAATTAGAATTCTTTAATTGTCCCTACAGCTGCCACCAATAGTAAACTCTAGAATATCAATTGTAATTGGAAGATAAATTTGCATTTTATTCATGACATGAAGTTAATATGTCTTACTTTGTGAACTTTAAGGCAGCGAAGCTATTCAGTGCCATTGGAGTATCACTGAATAGCCTTTTTTTTTTTTATCGTTTTGACACTTACATAGTAGATGACTGTCTTATCTACTTTTAAAAAGAAATGTAGGTAAAAAGTGATTTCTAAACTACTTACTGGTTTACTCAGAGACTGGTGAGTAATAATGAGTTAATATGTTTTTAAATTATGGGTTATAGTTTGAAAAGACATTTCACCAGAAGTCCTAAAGCATTAAGAGGAAGTAAACGGTGTCAGTCCTCGCTTTATGCTCACAGTCAAGTTACAATTTAGCATAGGAAAAGTATAGAAAAATAAATAACAGCTAATATAACAAAACTAATGTATTCATGTCTTCATAACCTTATTCCCAACTCTCTCATCCTTTCTTGAGATGCCAAGTTTGAACCACCATGTCAGAGGATTAGAGTCAATATAATTAGTCTTCGCATTTTTTAGAAGAGTAAATGAAGTCCCAGTTTCTGAGAATGGCACTGTTCATAATCTTTTATTTCATAGTTACTTACTCCTTAAAGAAAGTAGAAAGTGTAACTACTTGCAATGGCTTAAATAAGAAAAAAGAGAATACATTAGCTGAGAAAAATTGAAAGATCCTGAACAGACTAAAGCCAGGATCACACTATTTTATCTTATTCTCTCTGTCTCCATAGTATTCCTAGTCAGCTGTATTCTGAGGCCTCATCTGTTTAAGTTGCCCCCTAGCACCTCTAAACATATATTTCCATTGCTAAGAATTCTTGTACAGGGAAAAATTTTCTTTTCAGACAAATCCAGCAAAAATCCCAGAAATAATTCTTGGTAGGTCCAGTTGGCCTAAGTTAGATCATGTGCTCCATGCTTAGCCAGTCACTGTTAACAGAGAAGTTTTGGTTAATCTTATGCAAACGCAATATGAAAGTTTTGTTTAACCTATGCTTAGGAAGAGATAAGCCTATTCCAACCACATTTACAGGGAACAAAAGAATAGTATGTCTCCAGGGAAAATCAGAGTATGACTGTATAAACAAAAAGGAAAATTGACATTGGACAAGGGAAAAAAAAATATGCAGGATGCCTGGGTGGCTCAGTCGGTTGCATATCCAATTTCGGCTCAGGTACATGAGTTCAAGCCCCACGTTGGGCTCTGTGCTGACAGCTTGGAGCCTGGAGCCTGCTTCAGAGTCTGTGTCTCCCTCTCTCTCTGCTCCTCCCCCACTCATGCTCTCTCTCTCAAAAATAAACAAACATTAAATAAATAAATACAAATAAAAAATAACTGCAAGAAGAGTAGCAAGGAAGGACTGAAGAAGGGGAAAGAGAAGAAAGGGAAAGCGAGAAGAAAGGAGAGGAAAGAAGAGGAAATGATGATAAGGGTCTACTACATTATGTTTTATTGAAGGGTTAATGGGCAAGGAAGCAGCAGGAAGGAGGAAGCAGAGAGACTGAGATCTTCACTGGAATCCTAAAAGGATAATTAATTTCTCCATAATTGTGTGATAACTCTATTTGGTTAACTTGAAAGATCCTTTTTTATTAATTAGTCATGTATATGCATAAACACACACATACAACACACAGGCACACACAACACCGTTATGTTTGTGGGTCCACATGAGTTACCCCATTGCTTTACAGAAATGTGTACAAATATTGATTGTGTAGAAGTTAGCTATAGGTTTATATATGCGATGATTTGTTTCAGAGAAGTAAGACAAGATCACAAAATCTCAGAATACAAACCAGATTTTAGCCACCAACTCTGACATGCATTTCACACAGATTCTTTAATTGTATTTTCTGCAAACCTATATATCTCACCAGATTTGGTCCAATGAGTATGATTGAAGACAAAGGTTGACTAGTTTCAGCACACTTAATGTTTTTCATCTCGGACTCAATTACTTTATGCTCATGAGAAAATTCATATTTGTTTTTCCTAGGAAAAGCAAAGTCATATTTCCCATGTATGCTATTATTTTATCGAATAACAAAACTATATAAAATAAACACTTAAATGATTATAACAAGTTTGCTATGAAAACAAAGATGGCACATTTAGAGAAGCTGTACCATGGGTGGCAGTGACAGCTTAATGTGTTTGTTCTTTGTTGAAAAGTGTAAATCCTGCATAAAGGACTTCTGGTTCCCACTTAGGTAAATAGAGATCTAGGAAATGTATCACTTTAAACTTTACTGAAAGAGTCGGGGCGCCTGGGTGGCGCAGTCGGTTAAGCGTCCGACTTCAGCCAGGTCAAGATCTCGCGGTCCGTGAGTTCGAGCCCCGCGTCAGGCTCTGGGTTGATGGCTCAGAGCCTGGAGCCTGTTTCTGATTCTGTGTCTCCCTCTCTCTCTGCCCCTCCCCCGTTCATGCTCTGTCTCTCTCTGTCCCAAAAATAAATAAACGTTGAAAAAAAAAATTAAAAAAAAAAAAACTTTACTGAAAGAGGAGGATCAGTGTCAGAGGAAAAGTGGAGTCAAAACCACAAGATGGGGGAGTAAATGCAGGACAGGCAAATGCAATAACTACTACATGGAGAAATAGAAACTCTCATCATTGCCTGCACTTAAATCTGGTAGCTAGAGAAGGAAGAAGTACACAGTAAGTGGGCCTGTAATCTTGTTAGAGTAACAGGCAGTATTCCCAAGTGTTCAAATCCATACTCTCTTTGTTGTCAACATGTGAGAGAGGCTCCTCTGCTCTCTGCCCCAGTGGTTCAGGTAGACTGATTTCACACTGCTAGCTTTGACGGTGAGGGAGGGATTACATGAGGCCATCTTGATTAGTAAATATATGGAGCGGTGATTCAGCGATAGGTACAACATACATGTCTAGCGAAACCAGGATATTCTCCCTCTTCCTCTCTCTCTCTCTCTCCAAACCCCATTCAGAAACCACTGCAAAAGGTGACACATTTTTTTCTGTTAAGCTTGCCAAATTCAATACGGTATGACCGGAGCTCCTGGTTACCATCTTGCTCATTCCCAGGAGTGGGAATCTCCTTGAAAAGAAGCTAAACAGATTCAAGCCTAGACGTAAGACAGAAAAACATCTAACAAGACCTCCTAAACACACAGATTCGGCTGTGCCTATTGCTGGGTTTTAGTTAGACAAGTCAGTCAGTTCTCATTCGTTAACATGGAAGGAAACATGAACATCCAACATGAACAAAAATCTTCGATTAAGTAAATACATTTGCTTCATACAGCTTATATTTAGTTCTTGTACGTATGTGTTTTTCTTCTTGAACTCCAACTTGGAATAGAAGAAAAGGATTGCAAACTTTAGATAATTTGGACTTTTATGTTGATATAAACATGTACAGGGGTTAAAATATACATGTATGAATATAAAACATCTAAAATAGGTAATGTTAAGAAAGAATAATTTGTAAAATCCTGAATTAGGGTTCTCTCTGTATTTGAATAGTAAGAGACAATTTTTTGGACTGAAACATTGATATTTATTTTGAAAAAAAAAAAAAAGATCTTTATTACAGATACCAACATGAAAAGTTTGCTCCAGGAATACTGCTGTAAAATCTAAGAAATATTACATTTAAATATGCTTGTAGGAAATTTAATTATGCTTTCTTTGATTTATGACAATGAATGCTTTCAATCGAATTGGAGCACCTTATTTAAAATAAATGGTTAGGCTTAATAATGAGTCTATATCCATAGTTATGAATTTTAAAAATTATTTATTATTCTTGAGTCATTAGTAGAATACATACTCATATATAAACACTGATTTTAAAAAAAAGTGATGGCATTCATCCTAAAAGCAAGACACTTATGTTTACAACATTGATAGAATTAAAAAATTCACATATTTCAAAGTCTAACTGATTAGTTGACAGAAAGGATTCTTATGTCATTTGATAGTGGATAGTTCAAATGTAACTACTGCTATTTTTATTGTCGTATAATATTTATCATATGTTCATGTTCAGTCACTTATTTGCATGTCTCTTCTTTAGGGTGAGAAAGTCAACTGAGTGGATCCTGTGCTCAATTCATTCCTAGAAAGGCAACTCCTTAGCGTGAATGTCACCAATAGCTCACAAACGTATGTAATTACATGAAATGTTACATTTCTCAGAAGCTCCCAGCTGACAAAAAGTATACAACTAAAGTAGACTCCAAACAAACATACATTTTAGTAAGTCTTATGTATATTAGATGCTGGCATTATCAGCACGACATTTATTTTAGTTCATTTTGCTTTTTTAAAAGGAATAGTTGATATCCTTATAACTTACTTTTTATTTTTGAAGCAAGAAAATGTTTCAAAAAGTGGAAAGTACTCAACACAAAATAAAACTAAACAATCTTTAGCAACTTTGACAGAAGCCTACTCTGTTGAGGTCTCCTCCCCTCCCCCACCTGTAACCCCGGAAGCACTCTTTCATCTGGTGGCAAACCCTGATTAATTATAACTTAATTTTTTTTGTCAGATGTCAACGTGTGTGGTGATTCATTTGCAAATGAAATACATTAATCTGTAAATGTAGTTACCTTTCATATTTAATAAGGTAACACTTTCTTAAATGGACCCTTGTCCATCTCTTAGTCTCTATTTTACCAGAGGTCTGCTAATGATATACCACAGGGCCTCCTAACCAGGCCTTTGAGTTTCTAGGATGACTCCAAGGCATTGTGAACAGGGGAACTATTGATCTATTATTTGCCGTTTCTTAATTAAGCATTTTAATGTAATTACCTCACCCATTCACACAAAGCTTACAAACATTATTACCTCAAATTAACAAAAAAAAAAGAAAAATTACATGATTTTCAAATGTTTGATTTCTAATCAAACATTTTCTTTGATTTTTCCCCAAAATTTTTCTTTTCTCACCCTAACTCCCAAATTATTATACTCATACTGACATTTGTTTATGTTAAATGCTTACTGTAAATCTTCATCAGTTTTCTCATTATGACACTTCACTGGGGAATTAAGACATAATTTCTCAGCCTGGCTTTTGAGGTGCATGATCAGATCCAGATTTCAGTTTCAACTTTATTTTCTATGTTTGATTCTATAAAATCTATGGGTGCGTTTCCTTTTTGTATTAGCATAGATCTATCCAGGAGCAGACAATACAACAGGATTAGAGAGGTACAAGATATTTATCAAGAGGAGGAGCAGGAGAGGGCGGGACAACCTTCAGAACACAGAGGGGTGTGAGGTTTGTGTGAGACAGTATAGGACTGAAAATTGGGTGGAATGTGTTGGCCTGCAACACAGTTCCAGGAAAGATCTGCTTAGGCTGAACCACACAAGCAGCAGATTTGCCCATGCCCTAAGGGACCTTGTTGGAATGCTAAATCTGGAGAAAGTTAAGTATGAAGAAAGCCTCCCTTCCCCCAAGTCAATGAATTCTTCCTTATCCAGTCTTACAGTCTCACCTTCTTGATTAAACACTTTCTAAATGCACCCCCAGGGCTGCTTTCCAGGCTCTCCCTGGTACATGCCAGCTAATTCTTACAAGTACATTTGAATGTGGTCTTTTTCCTCCCTTATCAAGCCCAGGAGGACTCCGGTGGGCAATTCTGGGATTTAACTTTAGTCATGGTCCCAAAAGCCAGGAGAGGTGGTGATGACAAGTCTTTAGGAGACACCTGCTAATCTTGCAGAATAGTGGCCTCTGCATCATCTTCTAACATGGGGAGAAAGCTATAGGCAAACTCGGCAAGGGGTCAGTGCAAAGCCAATATTCTCAACAATATCCATCTGTGTGCTCTCATCCCGTATTTCAAAATCCCTGGTTTTCCCAACTAGGACCCTGAATTTGGCATAACAGATCTGCTTTTTCTGAGCATTCTATGGTCTCTGGAACTCTGTGACTCCATCAGATCTTGATCTGCTGCTTAGCTGTTCTGTTCTTCCATTCCAGGAGACAAGAGCTTTTTGTAGGTTACCAAGAGTCCCTCTGGCTTTCACATTTATCAACTACTTATTAATTGTCCTTAATGCGTCACCACTTGTAGGGTGTCAATGTCAATACAGTTTAGCAGTAACCAACCAACTGTACCCTCTTTCGAATTTCGGAACCATCATACCTGAAAGACAAATCATCACCCACTGAAATTTTTAGCAATTGGGCCTTGCACAAGGAACTGTCTGTTACCCACCTTCCAATCAGACTGAGGGGTTAAGATGAACCATTAAGTAAGCCCTCATCTTACCACTTGTTTTATCAGACCACTCTCAGCACCACTTGCATTAGTTGGAATCTGCAGAGAAGCAGGTGCCAAAAGAGGGTTAAAGATGCAAGAGGTTCATTGGGGAAAGGAGCAGCAGCAGGTGAGGGCGAGCTTCAGATCATGATATAGGTTTAACAGCTGTGGTAGAAGAGGGGCAGGAAGGGGAATTAAGTAGAAAGAATCTCAGCCCATAGCACAGTTCTAATAAAGATTTGCTTAGGCCGATGGTAGTCCTTGAGCCAAAGTCCACAGTGGAGGGTCCCACATGTTGCATTGCCATGCTCAGTAATTGGGTGAGAACAAGTAGCAGATGTAACATTAAGTAGACCTAGAGGGACATAGTAGGGGCCATCAATCAACTATGTACCCTATAGCAGGAGATGTAAGCAGTGCATGTTCATGGACATCACAGTAGCCACGTCCTGAATAAATGGATGGCATAATCATGATTGGGAACATGGATCTGGGAGTCAGATAGCCTGAGTTCAAACTCTGCTGGGCCACCTACTTACCATGGTAAGGTGGCCAAATTAAAATATATAATCTTCCACTTGTTCGTCTTTAACGTGGTAATAATGCTTGCACTCAATGAGCCACGGGAGGGATTACAAGAGATCGTTCACATAAAAGTTGCCATTATTATGACGATTATGTTCACAGTTCAGTCATTCCAAAAAAAAAATGCATTTTCTTTCTTTTTCTATGACTGAACTTGTTGTTTTCATGTCCATCCCTAATCCTAGCTGGTGTTAGACACTAAATTTTGGGTAATTCTGTGTCTTCCTAGACAGCATGATGATTATAAGCACTATTTAGAATTATACTCCTGAGATTCAAATACCAACTCTGCCATTTCTAATTAGGTGACCTTGGATAAAAAACGTAAACTCTTTATGACCTAGGTGTGCCATCTATAAAATGGTGATACTATAATGGCATATCTCTTTTAATCTGATTGTGATTCAAAATTTGGTAAGAGTAATGCCTGGCCTTCTTAAGTGCTTGATCAAGGCTGGCTGTTACTGTTCCTATACTTGGATTTGATTATGGCCAATCTTGTTTTTGGTATCTAAGTCCTAAGTGTTTAATTTTACCTTCCAAAGTTGTGGGGGGTGGGGAGTGGCCGAGTACAGGGCCCTTTCCAGGAAGGTAACAAAATCTGAGCTCTACTTTCCTCTTGGGTTATCTTCCATTTTCCTCACTCTGTGGAATCTTCATGTAGTCTGAGGCAGGAGGCCTGGTTCTTGATTCCTTGTTTATGGCATAAACTTTATGCCTTAAAATGTTCAGGGCTTAGTTTCTTTCACTGCAAAAAGCCTTGCCTTTTGAGACGTAAAAGTTTTGTTTTTGTTGTTTTTTTTTTTTTTAAATCAGAAGGTATTTCTTTGTATATTGTGATATCCTATCTCTCCTCTAATGCCAGAGGGATCAAAGAGTAAAAGGAAATACATTACAAGAGGCAAATCTTAGTTAATATCTCACAATATTATTCTCTACAATGTTTCTGGTTAGGCTCTTCTTGCTACTAATTGGAATTCTATATATTCAAGTTGCACTTTGAATGCCTTCTCTTGTTGGAAACACTCTATCACTCCACTCCAAAGTGCTTTCTTCTTCTAAGTTTTTTAAAGCAGTCATTACCACATTCATTTCAAATGGCCTAGTACATACTCTATTCTCTTCCACTAACCACATGCTTCTTGTGAACGAACTGGCAAGAAACCTTACTCATTTTTGGTATGTGTATTCTCTTCGGTCCCTAACATAGGGCTTGACACATAGAAGTACTTAAAAATATTGAACATATTAATTGAACAAACTACAGGAAGCTGGTTATGGCGAAGCTTTACAATTTTGTTTGAATCTCTCCTTATAATTTCTTGCTCTTCAATAGGCCTTATCTGTTGTTATGGATCATTGATATTGATGTAACTAACTACAGCATATTAATCATGATTTTGGTTAAAAAAATATATTGGGACATCTGGGTGTCTCAGTCAGTTAAGCGTCCCACTTCGGCTCAGGTCATGATCTTGTACTTGGTGAATTTGAGCCCTGTGTCGGGCTTTGTGCTGACAGTTCAGAGCCTAGAGCCTGCTTCAGATTCTGTGTCTCCCTCTCTCTCTGCCCCTCTCCTGCTCACATTCTCTCTCTCTCTCTCTCTCTCTCTCTCTCTCAAATAAAGATTTAAAAACATTTTTAAATAAAAAATAAATAATAAAAAAAATATTAAGCACTCTATGTGCCATCAATTTCACCAGACTCGTGAGATGTAAAACTGAATGAGGCTTGCCATCAAAGATATTTTTTTTTTAAATTTTTTTTTCAACGTTTATTTATTTTTGGGACAGAGAGAGACAGAGCATGAACGGGCGAGGGGCAGAGAGAGAGGGAGACACAGAATCGGAAACAGGCTCCAGGCTCTGAGCCATCAGCCCAGAGCCCGACGCGGGGCTCGAACTCACGGACCGCAAGATCGTGACCTGGCTGATGTCGGACGCTTAACCGACTGCGCCACCCAGGCGCCCCTCAAAGATATTCTTAAAACAAGCAATTTCAATGAAACGCATACCCAGAACAGAGCCTGACACAAGGCAGTCATGAGAACTGTTAGGGATGCAATGCATAAGGAATTCTGATAACGTTATGCTTGGTTTACTTGAGAGCACAGAGCAGAGGCCTTTGGTTTGTCCCAAGGAAGTCTTAAAGGAGGCTGTGACCAAGCTGAGTCTCAGAGGATGAACAGCAGTCAAAGAAAGAAAAGGGAGGGGCAGACTTGCAGCATAAGCAAGAACATGGTGATGTAAAGTAACAGAATTATGTACTTTAGGTCTAAAAAAATAAAACTTCATAACATTTAATACAAGAAAATACAGTTTAATAAAAAATAAAAAAAAATCTATATTTTAGCTGGAATACGTTTTCTGTGCAACATAGGATTATGATTTAGAGTGTGAAATCTGGAGCCAGACAGCTCAGGTGTAAATCTGGGGTGTATCACTTATTAACTTGCATTATGATCCTGGTCAAGGTTTTCATCCTTTTTGTGCCTAGGCACTTCACCCTATAAGGTTAGAAATGTCTATGAGCTTCAAATAAAGCCATACATGTAAAGCATTCAAAAATATCTAACACAGTAAGTGCTCAGCAAATTTTAGGTAACAAAGATTAAATGCCATTTTCTCTTTTTACAACTTTTCATAAGAACTAGTTCTCACTGAACATCACTGAGATCCTTGCTTCCATCCAGAGATTGATGATAGGGAGACAATAGGAAGAAGGTCCACTGTCCTAGGACACTCAGCACAATCATTTGGGGGATCTTTTAAAATCACGTATCCAGGGGCACCTAGGTGGCTCAGTTAAGCGTCAAACTCTTGATTTTGGCTCAGGTTATGATCTCACGGTGGTTCACAAGATGGAGCCTCTCTCTGCTGCCAGCACAGAGCCTGCTTGGTATTCTCTCTCCCCCTCTCTTTGCCCCTTCCCCACTCATTCTCTCTCTCTCTCTCTCTCTCTCAATAAATAAACACTAAAAAAAAAATAAAATCACACGTCCATTTGGCTTCCCTCCTTCCCCCCAATTTCAGAAGTATTGTTACTGCTTTAGTGAATCACCATCAGTGGCGGAAAGTGTAGTGTGACATTTTATTCAGGGATGTTGGGACAGAAAAAAAAAAGACTTTGAATTTAACCTTAGAGATGTTCTGGATACAGAATGGGTAGTTTAGTTCTAGATTAAAATAGCTGATATACCTGACCTCAGGTTTCTTGTTTTACCAGTTTGTCGTGTTGCAAGGACTCGGAAAAGGCCAAGGGGGTACACCTGTTCTGGGTACGCTATGGTCTCGATGACTTCCGGTAAAGACACCATAATCAATCCCTTCCTCTGGGATTTTTACAACGAAAAAGACTATATTTTCTTAACGTTTTCCTACAATGGATCAAGAGAAAATAGAAATGAATGGAAAAATCCAATGCTTTAACCCCAAAATCGTAATTTTTCAGTTATGGCAAAGAAATTCCACAATGATAAATATTACTTGCAAGAACGGGCTTTGGCTTCCCTGCGATTTTCATTTGCTGGAGGAAGTAGCTGGGAAGGGTGGTGTGGGAATAAGGAGTGTGCTACAATGTTTTCCTTGGCTCAAACTTATTAATTAAAACCTGTTCAGTTTTTAGCTGGATACATTGGTTATATTTATAAAGACTTTCACTTAGCTAAAAGTGATTAAATATTAAGATTTTATTTCATGTGTTCGACTCCTGACTTATACCAAAATTTTGATCAAAACAAGGCTCACCTATTTAATCAGAAAATTTCAATGTGAAACACCCACTATGTGTTAACACACATATTTGCTTTATTTGTAAAGTAGAATAACTCTTTTAAAAATTTTTTTATGTTTATTTATTTTTGAGAGAGAGACAGAGACAGAGACAGAGAGACAGGCAGAGAGACAGCGAGTGGGGTTGGGGCAGAGAGAGACGGAGACAGAGAGACTCTGAAGCAGGCTCTGCACTGTCAGTGCAAAGTCCAATGTAGGGCCAGGACCCAGGAGTAGTAAGATCATGACCTGAGCTGAAGTCAGACACCCAACCGACAGAGCCACCCAGGCACCCCCGTAAAGTGGAATAACTCTTGAAACTAAGACTTAGATGACACAAATATGGTATGCTTCTCTACTTTATTTGTTAAAACCCTGAGAATCAAGGAAAATATGATTTAAAAAATTGGACACTTTACGACATTGTGATGATTAACATATAGTTAATTCATAAAATAACATTTTGTGTTAATCTATCATTATAACCATAATGCTAGGTTGCATCTAACAATGCAATATAGGTGTGGCATTTTGATGTACTACAAATTGCTACTTTCAAAATCTATTTTAGGGCAGTTTCCCTAGACCATAAACAATCAAATGTAATAATGATGGTATCTTAAACTTGTGTAATATTTTACAGTCTTCACAATGTAATAATTTTCACAAGTTTCCTTTCAACCTCATATGTTCCAGGCATTACTTTACCGTGCATCAACTATGTATGTATAGTTCAAAATGCCTTAATTATTCTAATCTTCATAAGAAACCTGTGAGGGAACATCTATTACTATCCTCCTTGTACAGAAGAAGAAACTAAGACTGAAGAAACCAAGTTAACGTAGCTGTTTGTTGGTAGAGGAAGAACTGACATCAAGATCTGCCTTCTGTGAAGCCCACATTTATAAGCATTGCGTCACATGCCTCATAGAATGCATCAAGTCATTTATTTCTTTCATAGACAATACGTGGTTAGGAAATTTTGACATCATACGATTAGAACCTTAATCAACTGTTTGATTTGTTTGAAACCAGTTCCATATACACAGAATGTCAAAATGATAGCCAGTTAAACAAAGAATTGATTTGTACACATACAATCAATGAAAACTAGCTGTAACTCATTCTTGAAAATGCGTCAGTTTATATTTGGATGGCCTGGGTCCAGGTCTTTTCTCCTTTTGGTCTTATTTCCTTGTCTTTCTTGAGAGCCTACATTGTCCTTGCAGATCCTGCTGGCTGAGCAGGCTGTCATTTCTTGGACAATCTTTCCAAGCTGGCAGACATGCTATTCCAAGACTCTCACAGTTGTTATGAGTTTTGTGGGAGATTTACAGATTCCTTCGGCAGATACCTCATTTTCCTGCTGATACCACTGCCTGCTTTCCTTGCCGTAAATCCTTATCATCTCACTTTATTTCTCCATTTTCTCCTTTCTTTCTAGTCACCCGGCTGCTGCTTTTTTTCACCTATCACCAAAACTCACTTCTCTTTATCCCTGTGCTGTTGGCATTCTCATTTAGACATCACTCTTGTTATGTCTGCTCGCTTATTTGTGGTTATATGCAGGCCTTCCTAATTTTTTGCATCTATCCTCCGTAAACATCACCATTTTGTCAGAAAGGACCACCTTCTGGGTAACACCACCAGGAATACATTTCTCCCCCAGGAAATATGACAAAACCTTTCTCTCCAGTGCTTCCTGTTCTTTCCTTTTAAAGCATGTCTCTGCTGAAGCAGCTAAGTGGCTGCACAACATAATCCTGTATAAAGCTGGCAGAAATGCTATTTCAGAGCATTCGTGTTTAACTCTTTACTGTCCGTTTTGTACCAGTTGTACAAAGGTACATGAATTTGCACTCAACATACACTTTTTAAGCAATTAGGATTCGTCAACCTCTTTAAATCCTGCACTGCATATTATTCTTTATTGTTCTAGTGTGCTCCGAGCCCCTGCAAAAGCTAACTATATGGACTACATCAATGGGCTGCAATTCCCCCTGGCTTCTGAATCAGGCTCAGAATATGGGAGACACTAGCAGGTAGGAAGGACACTGAAGAGGATGTATTTATTATCTTAGCTCTCTCCATATGGAGTTTACTTCCGGCTGGTGGGATCCCTGCAGAAAAGGCCACAGCTCTTGGGCCACAGGAAAACCTCTCCACCCAATCTGGGTACCCCCCCCCCACCTCATCCTTCGATATGGATTTCCTCTATGTTAGCTTCCAAGTTCCGAGGTATCCATTATTGGTCCCCCCAAGTTCCTGCCACAGTCCTTAAAATAAGGCTCATTATTGGGCATTCCTCAAATTACACACTTTGAGTGTAGCATCTGTCTTCTGAACTGACATGGACTTCGAGTACAGTATAAGGAATTAGATTTAATCGTTGCCTTAAGGAACTTGAATTGTAGCAATGGAGCCAGCCGTGCAAACCTATGAATTGCGAATTATAGGACATGTGACAGATAGAAGCCAATATAAGATACAGACAAGAAAGTGATTGGTACTATCTGGGAAGAGGGTATCAGAAAGGGCTTTTTGGAGTAATGTTTGAGTGGTACCTGGAAAGATGAGCTCGTTATCAATGGGTTGATGAAAAGGCTGGGCTGCAGCAGAGGCAGAAAGGCCATTCTCGGATGAGAGAACAGACCTAGTGAAGCAAGAAAGCCTGGAACATTATCGTGTGCAGACAACTGCAAATTCCTCATCACCAGAGCTCACAGGAGAGAAGGAGCATGAGAGTCTGGAAGAGTCTGAGGGCCTTAGAGGGGCCAATATATCACACTAAGGAATCTGGACCCCATTCTGTGTGTCACGGGGAGCCACAGAAGTTTGTATGCTAAAAAGTGGAAAAATGAATTTTGTCTTTAGATAGAGCTCTTCGATGACAGTGAAACTCATCTGAAGGAGAACACAACTGGAGACACGGAGAGGAAAAGAAACAGGGAAGAAGACAGAGACTAATTCAAGCACTAATAACACAAAGAAATGTTAGAGAGGTAGAGCTACTAAAAGTGGCCCATGGATTGGAAATGGAGGTGAAAGAAAAAGAGAGCCGTAGGATGGTCCCGGGCTTCTGGCTTGATGTTGATATCACTGTTTCATGAGACTTGCAGTGCAAGGGAAGGGTATGTTTTGGGATAAAATACTAAGGAAAGAGTTAGCTTTGGGGTTGTTTTTTGTGGGACACTCACATGTAGCAACTGCAGTGTGCAGAGGAGACCTCTGGACCAATGACATAGATTTAAGCGTCAACACAAAATAAAGGGAGCTGCTGCTATAGACCTGATTAGGATTGTTCAGGAAGGGTGTTTCACTTAATAACAGAACCAGCAACGCTTATGTAATGATTTAAAAAATAAAGGTAGTTAGCATTCAGAGTATGCCAAGCATATCCGTAGTCAATTTCTTACACAACTTATTAGATGTGTGCCATATAGCTAGGTTATAGACATCTTATTTTCCTAATTTCACAAATGAAGAAACTCTGCTTTAGAGAGTTAAGCTAAGGTCACAATGCCATAAACCAGGGCACAGGCGGCTAGAATTCAGATCTTTTACCTCTTTTCGAATATGTCATACCGCCTTCTTATGGATTTATTTTAGCAATGTTTATAAACATAAGGCAAGGAATTAAAAAAAAAAAACAGGAAAAAATAGACAAAGAGCTCTTGGGAGCCATCAAAAATGGCTCTAGTGATAGAAATGTCTGTCTGGACTTTATAAGGTACCCTTACTTAAAACATTTTATTTTGAAGAATGCAACCTTATTTATTTTACATGTTTGAAACTGTTTCCAATTTCATTTACCCTTTTTATGCTTTTATTTTCTTAACCTCAACTTACTTTATATTTTCTCTGTTCACCCTGACTGCCACTGCAGCCTTGACTCACCATCCTTTGATTGTCTCACATACACAGCATGTTGTGGCTGAGTTGAAAGAGCCGGGGTTCTAAAGACTGGCATATTCTTTCAGAACTGCCACAGCTTCCACTTATACTTCAGCATTACAGATCTTGAAACTAATTTGGAAACAGAGAGGGCATTTGTGCCAGGTTCCTGCTTCACATTTCTGTAGTAGTTTCCTGACTCACAATCTAAGGCAATGAATTGGAAATGCTTTGTGAAGGAAAAATGCAAAGATAAGAGTCCTTAGGTTAATGTTAATGCTATGCATTATGCAACATGACCCATAAACTAGAATATTCGTATTAGACAGATGATACCATGATATAGTAATTTATTGCTGACTTTCACAGAAACCACTGGATAGATTCATGATTTACTAAAGGAAGAGATTGAATCAGAAAAACCCTTACACTAATGCCATATCCCAATGCTAATCTCTGAGTATTTTGCTGAAGACTCAAAGTTACCTTTAAGAAAACAGGTTGAATAAAAGTAGACCCGTCATGTGGGCCTGCTTCACTCTGCAGATGAGAAAAAAAATGAATCCAATAGAATGCTTCCATCATCAAATTGGATGCAGATTTGGAGGGAAGAGGGTAAGGAAGCCCTTTTCCAACTGCTTCTATTTTCTTAGTATAGGGAACAAAGTCATAACTGAAATTCAAGGAGTGAGAAGGTGTTGATGATTGGAAGAGAAAGGAAGGGAAAATGCAGATGAGTAGAGGTTTAGGGGAAGAGGAATGTAAATTGACTGCCTGAATGTGGCAAGTTAGTCAGGCCAGGTGAAGGCTCTCTTGAAGTCTGTGGTTATTGTTAGAAGGAAAACCTGTCAAGGTGGCTGTGACTTTTCCACCATCCATGTTCACCAGAGGTGTGTAATCTGATGTAAATAGAGAGATTTAGCAAGAAAGAGCTGTGAAGAGATAGAAGAAGCAAGGGAGTTTATGTAATATAGTGATTTTATTTTATTTTTTTAAGTTTATTTATTTATTTTGAGAGAGAGAGAGCTCGTGAGCACAGGAGGAGCAGAAAAAGAAGTAGAAAGAGAGAATCCCAAGCAGGCTTTGCCTGTCAGCATGGAGCAAGAAACTCGAAAACTGGGAGATCATGGCCTGAGCCAAAATCAAAAGTCAGACACTTAACCAACTGAGCTACCCAGGCACCCCTGTGATAGAACGATTTTAATTATGTAACAGAGTCTAAGCTCATTGCGGGGAAAGGGAACATGAATAGATTATGGGTAGTCAAAATTGAGTAGATCAAACTGGTGATGGATTCAAAAAATTGTTGGAATGGGACTACCCAAGGGAATTAGATAGATTAGAAAGATAATTGTCTTAAAATTTTAAATCACTGAATGAGAAATTGAAAGAAAAACAACTAAAAGAACAGCAAATATTCTAGATGTTAAAAGTTTGTCTGAGAATATTGCAGTAAAAAGGTGTGAGGGTAGACATAAGGGACATTTTCTCCTTTTGCTACACATCTGGTAACCTAGCTAAAAGTACATATTTGAACAGTATTCTCTTGATTATCTGCTAAACAAAGTGAGTTTGTTTCATGCATATAAATGCGTGAACATCTCACAGTTAGATTCTAATTGATTTGTACATAGTAAACCTATCACATAAAGTGAGACTAAGGCATGCTAAGTGTCTGTTTAAAAAGCTCTCATTTTCAAAGGGTGCTAGCCAAGAAAATATTTTAGCTATATAATCCCATATATCATAATTTCTTTGCAAGATTGCCCTATGTTTTATTTTATATTTTCTCCTAGGAAAGGAGAGTTCTAAGAATACCAGTTGTATGAGCTTTTGGAGAGGTAAATTTACTAAGTCAAAATTATAAAAAAGTGAAGGCTCTGATAAATTTTACAAAAATGGTTTCAGTGTGTACTAATTAAACTCCTAACAGTTAATGTCTCTGTTTAATACATCTTTTTCTCAATATTGTGTTTTATTATTTTATTCTTCACTAATTTTATGATAAAACAGTATCTTATAGATACTTTAATTGGCATGTGTTTGGTGATTAGTATGATTAAAATCTTTCCCTAATTTTAGCCTCTTAAATTTAGTTTGTTATCAAGTCCTTTCTTACGGTTTTCTAGTGAGCATTCAGTCTATTTCTTAACAGCTTATAAAATTTAAATATAATATTAAGTCTTTAATTTTTTGGCAAATACTTGTCCAACTTTTGTTTGTTTTTAACCTGATTATTTAAGGTTTTGGGCATGTGTTTTAATTTATATGTAGTCATTCAAATGTCATAAGAATTTGTGCACTATAAGCATTATTACTCCCGTTCTGTGTATGAGAAAATAGAGATTCAGGTAGGTTGAATAATCTGCCGTAGGCCCCATGAAGTACGTTTTTTTTTTAATTTATTTACTTATTTTGAGAGACAGAGAGAGAGACAGAGAGAGAGAGAGAGATAGTTCAGACATGCATGTGTGCATGAGCAAGGAAGGGGAAGAGTGAGAGTGAAAGAGAGAATCCCAAGCTGACACCATACTGTCAGCACAGAGCCTAATGTGGGGCTTGAACCCATGAACTGTGAGATCATGACCTAAACCAAAATCAAGAGTCAGAGGCTTAACCCATTGAGCCACCTGGCAAATTTTTTGTTACAAGACACTCTGGCCCCAGAACTCATTCATTTTCCTGTTACACTGCAACTGGATACATAAAGTCTGATGATGAGAGGATTTTAATATGAAACATGTAATAAGGGGATAAAGTAGAGCAGAGTGAAGAACCATATTTGGGAAGCATAAGTACAATTACAGCAAGGGCTGAAGAAAATGGATCTATAGAACAAAGGACAGTGATGAGTTGACAATTACTCCAAGATTTCCTGCGTGGCTGGCTGCTGATATAGTGGCATTACCCAGTGTGACAAAGAAACCAGGCACAGAGCTCTGTCACTGCAAGATGATAAGCTGAATTGTCTTCTCCACATTTCATTTCTGTTAGTGACAGTACATACAGTTTGAAATGCCTCGTACAGAAAACTCTCGCCAAGTTGGGTGGAGAGGCCAAGTTCACAGTTAAACAAGTAGATTTGGACAGGTTTTCTGTACACAGATGGAACCAGATGACAAGCCCAGTGTTTGGTGCATGGCAAGAAGAGCAGAGCACCTATTAATTTCCAGAGGAAGCTCTATAGAGACAGTTTAAGGAAAAAGGGAAGGTTGGGAAAGGAAGTAGAAGGATTTCTGCTATGACACAAAATATAGGTCTCTGAAAAACCTTGTGCTTCGTAACACAGAAGAATAGCAGGGTTTACAGGAGGATAGGTTTGGGGTAGACCACTTGAAACTTTTGTAGTTTCATGAAACTAAGAAACTTTGAATGTCCATAATCAACACACTAACAAAACCCAGTAACAAGCCTAAAAAAAATATTAACACAGTTTGAAAGATGTGTTCAAGTTCCTTGCACAAGAAGAACTACTGGAGTAAATACAGGAAATTTATGCCTAAAAACGTAAGTGGAGGTAGGCTTATGGAAGGATTTTAACAAAAGGTTGAGGTTGCTGAGTTATGGAGAGAATGAGAAAATGCACATCTACGAGGGAGACCATGTGCTACCATTTCCAGGACAGAACATGTGGCCTGACTGAGTAAGAGCACAGGGTGAATGGGCATCATGTCCTGTTTGATATTCCTGCGCACTCCTGCTGGGTTCAACTGTGCAAGAACCTGGAGGAACAAAGTATCGGCACACTAGGGAAAAAACTGTACGTGAACCAACGCAATTTCCCTGTTCTACTGACATTATTATTCTCTTACTTACCAACCATGATTGAGGTAATTTGCCCACAGAATTAAAGCAAACTGTAGTTTCGAATTCAAGGCCATGGAAGGTCCGCTTTATAATCCAAATTACTCCTCCCACCCCTGACACTCTTATTTGCTATATAATTTTCCTACTTGGCATTTGTTACAATTTGTATCTTCTGCCCACTATCCATTAAGCTCTATGAGGGCAGAGCCTTTAATTATCTTGTTTACCACTGTATTCTCTTTGTCTGGTACAGAGCCTAGTATTTAAAGTATCAGTGAATATTTGTGAATTGAATGAATACAAACAGTATAGTCATTTATTGTTTGAAAGGTAAATGCTTACTATTTCAGTCCCTGTGTAATCTGCTAAACACACCACAGTGAACAAGTCACAGACATACTTTTTGAGAAGGCACCTAGCTAGAACCAGTGGGATAGAGACATAAATAGGCAATTACAATACCGTGTGCTTGATGAGTGCTTAAGTAAGTTAGGCACAAGATGTTATGAAATCATGCTTGAGTACAGATTTGGCCTTTGGGAAAAGTAGTTTTTCAGAAAAAGTGGAGTTTGATCTGAAATCTTACAGATGATCAGGAGTGAGAGAAATGCAAGGAACAGGGAAGACAGACAATTCTAGACACTCAATAGCGTGTGCCAAACCTGGAACACCTGAAACATTGCCAGGGAAAGTAGGAACCTGGGGTCAGGCTGTACAATTATGTAGAAACTGAGAGGATGCTTACTGCCATTAAAGATAAACCGCAAATTCTAATTCACTTCCAGTGTTCCTTGTTGGGCAGTTTCCAATGTAATAATTCAGTGGTCCATGCTTCCCTTGTCTTATATGTCTACCTTTTTCTAAGTCTTTACTTAGCAGACAGATGGAAAAAGACACCATGGGAAAAATATACCCATGTCTTAACTACTCTGATGCAGAAGAGACACATCATTCCTACTCACATTACATTGGTCAGACTTTGGTCATGTGGGCACCACTAATGGCAATGGATGTTGGGACATGTAGTTTATCTCTGCAAACAGTGGAAAACTGGAAACATATTGCCATGTATATATATATATATATATATATATATAATTTTTTTTCCTGATACTATATTTCTGAGTATTTATGAATCTGTCAGAAAGATTTCCTGGCATTGAGTTTAACTAATGAAGCAGAGACTATATCAAGTATATAGATTAATTACAAATGAAAATATGCCTCAAAAGTTTAGATTCACCAACAGAAGTCATCCCAAGGACTGAGCAGTTACCTGGTAAATTCATGTAGATGAATAGCCAGTTTGGATAATATTTACTTGTTGTTACTTACCTCACTTTATTTGGTAGAAAGCTAGCCCAGAGTGGCTAGATAATTCAAATTATTTTTGCTGGAATTATCCTGCTTGATGGTATATTATAATTCCTAGATAAAGGTAATTCCTAGAGAATTCAGGTAAAGATAATTCCTAGAGAATTAGTCCACTTTCTGTTTAATTTTGACTGTTTACAATACATTTATATGAGAAACTATGGAGTCATTAACAGAGGTAGCACAAAAAAGAGCATTCAAAACTCTTGGTTTATGAACTCAATTGCATGGCTTAACACTTGGTAACCTGTTCCCAGGTCTTGTGTTGGTTTACTTCCCTTCTCCCCAGCTCACACAACTCTTTGTGAAGTTAATGAGATAGTATGTGTAAAGCTCTTTGAACTGAAATGGGAAAGGGATTATCTAGCTACAAGGAGATATGATAGAGAAAACAGTCATGATAAATGAGAGTGTGCTGGAAGGATACTGGCTGGATTCATCTTCATGCTTTACTATCAAACTCATTATTTTTCTGAAGGAAATGAAAGAATATAGAAGAAACAGGCTTCCCTATACTTTGTAAGTCAACCCCTTTCCTCCAGGTTTTGTTTTGTTTTGTTTTTGTTTTTATTTTTTCTTTTTTTGTTTGTTTTGTTTTGTTTTGTTTTTGTTTTTGTTTTTGTTTTTTAGAAGCAGACTGGAAACATGATTAAAAAGGATTGGATTTTTTTTTTTTTTTGTAAGACAGCTATGCCATTTTCAGTGCACATGGGAAGAGAGTTCTTCAGCCCTAGTGCAGCTGCTATTGTCTTGTGGCTCCTGCAAAATTGGCCAAGACCTAGCTGCAAAGCTAAATGGCAGTGTTTGTTTGTTTGTACCAGTCACACCCAATCCTACATCTGACTATGTGAGTAAAAGGTGGTAAAACTTTGTATCACTCTCCCCTGCCTCCCTGTTTATATTAATATGTAGCTATAGCTTCATTTGAGGAAGGCTTATCTTTATAAGCTTGATTTTTCTAAGGCTGATCGCATCACCCACTGCAAGAGCAGGCAACATGTGTGTGACTTTCACACAAAAAGAATGCTGTAGCTGGTTTTCCCTGCTATGTTTTAAGCACATGGAAAGAAATCACAAACTGTAGAATAACTCAGAGGTAAAGGGGGAGGAGCAGCAGGAGGGCTTATGACCATTGCAAATGGGCTTATATTTGACTGTGATCCTCAGGAGATTTGTGTCAGGAACTTCAACTGACCATGCTCTATAGAAGCCACACATTCAGTAATGGGACATTTTCCCATAATGTTCAGCCTCTCCTGAGCACATTCATTGGTGGGTGACATTGTAGAAATGAATCCGAATACCTTGGAGATTCTCACAAATTTTAAACAAATATTTATTTACCAGTATGTGTAGAGCCCTGAATAGGTTGCGGAGACATATCTTGTCCCTCTCTTCACAGCAATTATATTCCAGTTGGTGGGCAAAATGTTAAACTGCCATTAAATGTCAAGTGAAAACACTGTCATAGTTTAAAGACCAATTGAGTGCCAATAGATAGCAAATAATTATTTCCTATCCCATTCTGATTATGAATAATGGTGGCTTGGAGCCAGTGTGTTGAGAAGGTTTTATGAAAGTAATCCTGAATTCAGTAAAAAAAAAAAAAAAGTGTCAATTCGTTTTTTTTTTTTTAAGTTTATTTATTTATTGAGAGAGAGAGGAGAGCACACAAGTGGGGGGGGCAGACAGAGTGAGAGAGAGAGAGCATCTCAAGGAGTCTCTGCACTGTTAGTGCAGAGCCTAAAGCAGGGCTCGAACCCACATTGAGATCATGACCTGAGCCAAAATCAAGTCAGAAGCTTAACCGACTGAGCCACCTAGGCACCCTTGATTAGTTTTTGATCTCTGTCCATGGTGAGGGAGAGAGACATAAAGGCCTATCCACATACAGTTATTACAAGTTATTAAGTTTGAGAATGTTTGGAACTTAGGACAAAATGGTTGACTTTATGAATTCAAATACTAAGTAGTAAACTATGTAATAGGTGCTTCTAAGTAAAATATACACCATGATTGCCTTCATGGCTTCATGGCTTTGTCATCCCGTGTGTGTGCAGGTGCTTGTGTTTTAAAGTTGACTTGAATTTGAATTTTGGTAAAGAGTGCTCTCAAATCAATTCAAATTTTTAGAAATACACGTGCACACGTGCACATGAACACACACATGCACATGTTAGATGAGATATTCCAGGGAAGGCCACAGTAGTATAGTTAAGTGTAGATATTTGGGGGTGTTCTGGGTAAAGAAGGAGGGAACACTTTGATAAAAAGAATGAGTTGAAGAAGAAAAGGGAAAAATGTGAATAATATGCAGGGATCAATTTGGAGGAGAGGATTCATTCACGTAAATAAATCTTGAAAGACAGGATTGGAAGATGACTTCATCTGAGACATTAGAAGTCCTTGAATTCTAGGCCAGCTGGACATTTGTTGCTTTGTCTCGTGAGCTGTGAAAAAGTATTAGAATTATTTGAGCAGAGGAGTAATGTGGGCAAAGTCAGCTTCTGTATCTTATTGGGTCCTATAAAGGGACATGGAGTAACCTAAATGTTGTAGATAAATATGATTTATTGACTCCCTATTGTGGGACTTTTTATTTCAAAGCTTTTATGGCATGCAGTCATTAATTTTAATAAACTAAATATCACCTGGGCATAAATACATCTCTGTTATGATGAATTATATTAAAATTAAGATTTGCTATAGTGAAATATTGTTAGTGCTATGGGCTTTTTGATAATTTATGATTTGGGAATAGCTATCAAATATACGGTTTTGATTAAAATAGAGATTTGTAAACGTTCTTTGAAACTCGAGGTTTCTGCATAGGTGCTTCAGGAAATCTTCTAAGATACATTTGGAACGTTTTGGATCCTGACTTCATGTGTCATCTAGAATCCCTAGAACGAAAAGTTTTCGTTGATCAAAACAGCTTTAGCTGTTCTCAACAACTTCTTAGTAGCTTTTAACTTGTATTACAAGGTATAGGAACTTCTAATTTACTTGCTGGCTCCCACACTTCATGTATATTAGTGTTTCTTATTAAAATTTCACTTGAAAAAGATAATGGTTTTGCTACCAAAAACATTTGGAAATTGCTGGAGTTAAACAGGATTCTAGGCTGAGCTACCAGTCCTTTCCCTGTCACGTTTGCACATTTTATATACCTCTATTGTGCATTCACCAAAAGTTATTTGCAAAGCTACTCTGCCAATTATTCGCCTGTTGCCTCTCAGCTTTATTTCTACCCCTTCCTTGTTCTCCTTTGTATCTCAGCAGGCTAAAAGCCTACAAACTACTCTTCTGGACTCCCTTGTCAGCCCGCTTCTCCTTAGGTTCTGCCAATGGGAGACTTTAGTAGGAGTTTGGAAAACAAAAGAAAAAAAAAGAAGCTTGCTCCTCTCCATTCCCAGCCGCGGGAGCCACCTCCCACAGTGGCGCACAGCAGGGGAGCCGAGCTCCTGCTCAGACAATGCCTTCTAACGGCGGAAGCAGCAGCACCTCCAGAGGAAGGAGCGCAAGTGTTTGCTCCTGGGGCTCCTGCACATGTGCTGCGGGGCCAACAGTGTCAGCGCTTGGAGCGGGCGCTGGCTCCTGGCTACAGCCCTGGGGGCGATGGCAGCTCCCTGGTTTCTGGGTATGCTTTCACCAGCCCCAACTTTCTTCTTTCGCCTCTTAGAGCTCTTCTAACTCCCTTCAGTGAGTTCCTGACATTAAATTCCTCCCTCCTGGAAAGACCTTCTTTTTTTCTGACTGGACATTGACTGATTGACTAATTATATGTTCGAGCAAGACTGTGCACTGGGGCCATTGGTGAGAAAAGCAGGCTGAAAGGCGGACTTCATAGGATGACAGGAAAAGTTGAACTTTCCTTGTGATATTTTGTTTTATGATTTATTTTTAAGATTTTATTTTTAGGTAAGCTCTACACCCAACCTAGGGCTTGAATTTATAACCCCTAGATCAAGAGTCCAGGCTCTACCGACTGAGCCAGCCAGGCACCACCCTCCGCCCCATGTAACATTTTAAATATTGTTTGCAGGTCACTGTCCTCTGTTAGAATATAAGCTCTGTATGGGCAATGAACCCTACTAGTCCTTTTATTTGTAGAGCCTGTCACACTGACAGAGACTTAAAGATGCCCAAAGACAGCTTTCTAGTTGGATCCGTGGAAGCGTAAAGGAAGACGCTGAGCTCAATGTCCTCAAGGAGTTCATAATTTCATAAGAAGCAACCTATTTACCTTTTACTTCTCTTTCTTCTATTCTTCCTTCTTCCTTGTGTTTGTGATTTAGTCACCTACTCTATTCTTATGGGCCAAAATATTGAGAAAAATCAGAAAAAAATAAACAGAGGAGAGCCATCGCAGACCAAAATAAGTAACATTGCATTTTAAATCTCTGTGTGGGATATTTCTATCTCATTGGAAGAAAGGGCACAGAACTTGTGGAACAAAGCCCCTTTTTTCCTAGATTTGATAAAACGTCAAGATATGAAGCTTCCCTTTTATGATGTGAACTCAAACTTTTCTTCTATATTGGTTTGATGGTATGTTTTGAATTATCTCTAATCCCAGGTGGAGCAGGAATGGTTGAATGTATATTATTCTTATGTGACTGGGTGGTGAAATTTCCATCAGTGATTTTGACTGTAAAGTAAAGATCTGGTTATTTTAACTACTATGTTTGAGAATCTATGAAAGGAAAAGTCTTCATTTTCTTGACTAGATGGACAGATCCACGAAAGATTCCAATAGTTATTTTACATTGTGTTCTAGCTGTTGTAGAAGTAATTGATATTTAATGAGGATAAGGATGTTATACAGCATAATTCTTCAGGTATTCCATGTTAGGTAAAATTGTGGTGACATATCAAAGAAAGATGATGCAAATCCATGAACAGGGTGTTTTGTCCAACTTTGGGGCAAGAGTATGAAACAAAAAATATTATCATTTGTTCTTCTGGTCAAGAACATTCTTTATGCCTATGATCATATTGTTGGTATTGCTGTTGTTTATTTTACTATGTGCTTTGCTTGATTTAGGCTTAGAAGCCAATATATTGATTAAGAAGTTATCTTCAAAAATGATTCTCCTTTACCTTGACTTCACCTTTAGTGAAATTTATTAAGAATAGTTACTCTTTGTCAGCCAGTTTAGAAGCAGACAGTTCAGGGCCACCTGGGTGGCTCAGTCGGTTAAGCTTCAGACTTTGGCTCAGGTCATGATCTTGTGGTTCCAGAATTCAAGCCCCCCTGTCAGGCTCTGTGTTGACAGCTCAGAGCCTGGAGCCTGCTTTGGATTCTGTGTCTCCCTCTCTCTCTGCCCTTCCCCTGCTCATGCTCTGTCTGTCTGTCTCTCTCTCAAGAACAAATAAACATTTAAAAAAAAACCCAGACAGTTCAACACTACTGCCTTGGCAGTTGTTTCTTTCCTCCTCCTCCACTTTTTAAAACCATTGTTTAAAGTCCTCATTTATAAAACTCCATCATAATTCCCCTTACTCTTGCCAATGCTTATAGCCACTGCTTCACAACATTATACCTCCCCGGGAGATGCGGAAAACACATAGATTGTTTGTTTTCACAATCTCTAATTGAAGGGTTCAGAGGGAGGGATTCGGAGGGGGAGGGACTTTGAGACAGATTAAACTGCTGGGGATTTCTCATGTTAGATCACAACTGTTTGTGTTACATACCCAGTTGAAATGTGAGCTTGTTGCCTTGTTTACTCCATACTGGATGGTGGAGAAAAAAGAAATGGCTCTAATGGTACACCGCTTTATAGACATTTACGTTTTATTTACGGGCTTTGGTGATATTTTAAGTAACGTTAGTACATGGAATCCTCTTTCCTCAATAAAGAAGTCATAGAGTAGTCTGGTTTCTTGTGTTTTGACTTTTTTTTCTCCTAATAATTCAGAAGTGTGGTTATAGGTCACATAACAACATACCTGTAGGTTGGCATCTCTCAAACACAATAAACAGGCAAGAGAAACCGCCTCAAAGAGAGTTTTCTTATACATTGTCTCAGAAATTTGCACCAAGGAGTAGATTCACAGTTCCATAAGTTCAATTCCTACTAAATTTGTTTCAATTCACTAAATGAGTAGAAAAATTAGTATTTTTTTTAAGAAGAGCGGGTCATGTCTCCCACCCCCCACTTCCCACATACACACTTTTTTTTTCCAAACAATTGCACCAATATTTAAAAAAAAATTTTTTTTAACGTTTATTTATTTTTGAGACAGAGAGAGCATGAACGGGGGAGGGTCAGAGAGAGGGAGACAGAATCCGAAATAGGCTCCAGGCTCTGAGCTGTCAGCACAGAGCCCGACGCGGGGCTCGAACTCACGGACCGCGAGATCGTGACCTGAGCCGAAGTCGGCCGCTCAACCGACTGAGCCACCCAGGCGCCCCACAATTGCACCAATATTACTATAAATAAAGCCTAACTAGATTGGGATTTTTTTTTTAATTTTTTTTTTCAACGTTTATTTATTTTTGGGACAGAGAGAGACAGAGCATGAACGGGGGAGGGGCAGAGAGAGAGGGAGACACAGAATCGGAAACAGGCTCCAGGCGCCGAGCCATCAGCCCAGAGCCTGACGCGGGGCTCGAACTCACGGGCCGCGAGATTGTGACCTGGCTGAAGTCGGACGCTTAACCGACTGCGCCACCCAGGCGCCCCTTTTTTTTTTTTTTTTTTTTATTATTATTTATTTTTTTTTTTTTTTAGATTGGGATATTTTAAAAACACAGCTTCCTAATCACCTGAGGGTTACCAACCTTCCCCTTCCTTTTTGATATTTCCAGTGTGGAGCCAACATATCCCTGATTGTATGCTGCGGCCTCACACACAATCTGGAGAAGGCCCGACAAGCAGTCAGGGAGGTTTTGGAGGCTTGTCAGGTGGACTGTGCTGTGTTAAGTGAACTGTGCAGGAAAAGAAGAAAAGAAAAAAAAAGAGTTATATGCCAGTTCCTCAACCTTTGGTAGGCTGACAACATCACAAGGCAAGAGAGCTAAAGGAGGCCAACAATGACACCCTTGGGTGAGGCCTCTCTTGGTGGCACACACCTCACGAGGATTTGAACCCATTTTTGCTGTGTGAACTGCCAGATGAGTGTAAATGTGGGTTACAGACCACCTCGCTTTTCCTCATTCCTGCTAATAATGGTAATGCTACTACTACTAATGATGAAGCACCTTAGCTCATTGTTTCTTCATGTTGTACCTCGGTGCATTGAGCTGGAACAGCTTCCTCTGAGCACTAGCCTGAAAACAAAGAGAGAAACAACCAGAATCAAGAGACTGGCGCCTTGTTCCCTGTGCACAGCTCCAACCTAAGCCTCTTTGCTCTGTGCTCAGGCTGCTGGGCCTGAAGAAGGGAGGGTATTCATCGATGAGGGTGGGTAACATTGACCTTTAGTGAACCAGTTTCTTGCCCACTTTTATGTCCAAATACTTATACAGATATAAATAATGGCACGATATTATTGCATGATGGTGATACAATTAATTTGTGCAGTTGTCCAAAATAAGTAAAGAAAAAAAATCACTCATGCAATAATTTTAGTATGAATAAAGTAGATGCAAAAGGACTATATATGAATGTGTTCTTATCCAATATGGGAAAAGTGACTGGGCTTTCCATATATTATGACTCTTTTTTTTTCTTTTACGTATAGTAAATAAACACGACTGGGTTATAGAACTCTGAGCTTTCTAAATTTCATTTCTAACCTGATACCCTTCCCCAAATAATACATCACTAGCCTTTTTTAAATAGTTAGCCTTCCTCCCAACTCTAAATAGAAGTTAAAAATAACATTTCACTCCTTAAAGCTTTAAATTCCATCTTGTTTCTCATCAGCCCTCTGGAGTGACTATCCAAGGTTACACAGACCTGACTGATTTACGAATATAATTTTTGTTTTAATTGAAACAGCAACATTTAGGTTCCACCTTAACAGTGCACCTTAAAAGATTATCTCGGTTATTTCACAGGCACCGAGCCGGCACTAATAGTCCAAGGCAGATATTGAAAAGCAGCACAGGGCCAGGCAGATCTATTAGAAATTCCCATCCACGCGCCTCATACATATTGATTTCTGACACCAAGCAGCAGTGAAAGCCCCCGTGGGAATAATATATTTAGCAGGGTTCGCTGCGAGGAGGTCACAGAGTGCATACAGATTAGCTTCAGAGGACCAAGGCACTAGTGTTGGAGCCAAATGCTAGATTTTATATCATTTTAATCTGAACTTTTATAATCCTTTTAGTTCTTCTTTCTCTGGATGGCAGAGAGAAGGCTCCTTCACATGTATCATGCATCTTTTTCTTTATTCCTCCTATAAATGTGCAAATGCCGTTGTAATGGGGAGGAATGTTCCCTTAGCATAAGCAGCAGAGCCCCAACCAGATTTGCTTTTATAAACGGTGGTCAATTCAGATGAAGACATCTTTATTTAAAGATTTCTTTCTGGGGGGGGTGGGGGGTGGGGGGGGAGGGAAAATCACAAATCTGTATCTCCAGTTTTAAGATAGAAGCATAGAACCGGGTCTTATTAAAAGAACCATTCTTCCCCTCCCCCATCTCTGACACTGGGGCTTAATTGAGCAGAAGTTGCATTTATACTGTTACGTCTATGAAAACAAAAATCTAAACATTTTTTTAATTACCTTTCTGATGGGTAGGGAATGCCTGCTCATTATGCAAAGAAGTGTTGTGACTGTATCAGATGAAGGTGTCAGAGGAGAGTCAAACGGGCATTTTGGAGACTGGAGGGATGCCAGCAGTGGGAAAGGAAAGGTTAGAGGGGACACACTTTGACAGAAGGGTGAAATACATCAGACAACAAAGGGAAATAGGAGGTTTCACTCAACAGACACAAAGGCGTATTGTCTTCCTCTAGACTGCATTTAAATTGTAGGTGTTTTATAAAAAGTTCCCATGATTACTAATAATCGGGAAAAAAAATAACTACATCTGTGAAGTGCCTTTTGAATCTGACTTATTTTCTCTGGCATCCCAAACAAGCATAAAAGATTGGGGGAAAAAAAAGCTAAAGGAAATGTGAGGATAAGCAATCAAGACTTATCCTTGAAAATATAACAATAATTATAAGGAAAAGGTAAATTTTGACTTTTGTTTTTATTAATAAAGAATTTTTTTACCAATAAGGAATAATTAAAGTATCCAACTGAGATCCAGAATTTTGCCTGTCGGATTATCTAACTAAAATATGTCAAACATTCAGATTCATTTTGCAGGACTGTCTCTTAATGACATGTGTTAATTTTTATTTTATTTTCTGATATGTTCAAGCTGAGCACAGACCATAAAAGACAGCAATTAAGTTTGGAAAGGGAGAAAAAAAGGGAAGTAAGATCTCAAACACAATTTTAAAAACTCTGGAAGTTGTATGAAGATCTGCTTTGGGCAAATGCCCCCTGTCAGAAATGCTTGGCTATATTACTGCCTCAAAACAAGACTTAAATCTATACTGAGCTAGCTGAAAACATTTTACTTTCTACTTCGTCTTCTTTGTGGAATTACACGTATATTGAAAGTTAGGACAAACAATGCTTCCCCTTAGCTACTAGAGAAATTAAAAGATTAAGAAGTACCTGGGTGCTGAAAACTCCAAGAGCCTCTCACTCAAACCACTGTGGTCTGAAGAGTTAGTACCCAAACTTTCAGACTAAAAGAAGCAGGTGCAGAAATTCCAGAGGGAGCTGAATGAGCTAGCTAGTTGACAAAACCAAAGGAATGGTACTCTGTAGAAGTTAGAAATTCCTTCCATTAGAAAACAAGTGTGTGTGTGTGTGTGTGTGTGTGTATTCACTCCATGAAGTTGGTTTAATTTTAAACTGCTCTATCAGAGAACAGCATGTTTGGTAGGATTAAGTCATTTTTCAGGTGCTGATGACAGGGCACATGATGACCAATTGAAAAAAATAATAAAATCCAAGGTAGACTTTGACCAAACATTAAATCATGTATTTGGTCAAGTGTCCCTCTTCCTTGGTGGAAGTGGCCACTATCTCATTTGGGAACTCTCACACTCTACCAATTTCTATAATGAATGCATGCTTTGGGGCTGAGGGAGAGTCTCCTGGTTAGGAAAAGAGAAGTGGGCAACCTTGAACCTCAGAGACTGAAAGAAGCCTGCAATAAGCAAGGACACACTCAGGACTGGGTGCTAATCTAGCAAGAAAGCCAGAGAACTGTGTGCGAGTGAACACCTTTATCACAGCACGGGTAAAATCCCGGTGCACGGATGGCAAAGAGACCTTGAATATGGTATCACATACCTTTCCCGGTTGTCAGCACATTTCTTAATTTCCTTGTACACAGATGTTAGTCAACAAATATTAGGTGACGTGAATAAATTATATTAGATAGAAATTATACTTGGGGTACAGAGACCAGAATATAACTGGCAAAAAAAAAAAGCAAAAACGGAGCAAAAATAACAAGTCATTCATCCAGCAGTTCTGTCTCTGAGGTGCCCACCCCTCTGCCTTACCCCTTGGTTCTGAACTGCCCCTGCGTCTGTGTTAGGTAGGCAGTGGGAGACTGATGAAGCTGTTCATTTTTGCCTGGAGGGGGAGGGGCACATTTTCCCTCAGAAACAAGCTGACATTAGTACAGGGCAAGAAAAGCACAAGTATCCATGGTTGATCTCCTGCATTTGACTGGAGTTCTACTGCCCAGGTGTCACTTAACAATTTACATCCCATTTTTCACCCTGAGTCCACACTACATATCTCTCTGTCATATAATCCCATCTGGCACCCAGCCCTGCTAGCTATCTGTCCTGATGAAAGTTTAAAAATTGAACATTTCTTCTACTTGCAGCTCTGAGCTTGTTTTGGTAGATGAATTGCTTATGGGGGCTGTTACCTGTTAAATTTCTGGTAACGACAACAACAACGAAAGAATCACCTAAAAGGACTAAAACTACAAATCTTTAGGCAACCTCTCTCCACCAGATGAGTGAAACTTCCTATTTTAAAGCCATCACTGGGCTGCATTTATGTTTATTATAAATGTTGGTGAGACTCTGCCAGCAGGGGCCAAGGACACTAGCGGGGTTTGTGAGCTGGTTTCGTTTCCTACCAGCATTTTAACCCCTTGTCAGACCAGAGGCTTCATTCTGCTGGCCATCATTTGTAGTGTCTGCTTGGTGACTCAGAAACTGTCCTTGGGCTTAGCAACAGCAGAAGGCAGGTGTTTGGAAAGCATTTTCCCGTGGGGAGAAAATTCAGAGTTTTTATTCACCTAATATGCTACATAATCTTGGAAATCCTCAAGGAACTGGCACCCTAATTTTCATTATGTAGTAGAAATCTTCACCTAAGTCAGAGAAGCTGGGCAGTGGAATTGTTTTGAATGATTTTTTTTTGAAAATGTAATATTTGATCCCACCATAGTTAAGAGTATAAAAACAAAAGAGAAATTAAGTAATGGAGTTATTCCTAAAATTAATTTGGGCTTCCAGCCTGCCTAGCTGGGTTAAATATTTTCTTTATTTCCACGAAGAGCTTAAAATTCATGGGCAATGTGTGTAAGGAAATAAAATGCGAAGGTATTATAAACCAAGAGCATAAACTATGTGTGTGTGGTCTACAATTCCAAATTCTGACAGTGTCCACAGTGTAAGAGTAAGATGCAGAGAGAATATACAGATGCCTTTGTGAGCAGGAAACAGGGAAAAAGTCCCTTTTAGTTGGGGGCAAAAATATGCATTTACTTTCAGTAGAAGTAGACACACTTAAATCCCTGCTGAGCGCTAGGGAGGGGTTGGATGAGCTGTCTAGAAAGCATTCTCTCTCTCTTTATAATGTTAGAAATCCTCGGACTGCATTGTGCATTGCAATGCAAGGATTCTGCAGTGTAAGAGCACATCAGGGCATTGAGAAAGGCTTAATGTGTTCTCATTAGAGGAGGATGGGGGAAGGGGGAGGGAGAGGCGCCTTGGGGGATGGAGCTGAGCTCGACCACTCTGGGAAGCATTACAATTTTGTGCCTTCTCACTTCAACTCCCTCAATCCCCTAGCTTTACATAGCTCTTTCACAGACAGTTCAGGAAAATGCCTCCCAAGCCTCGTGTAAAGAGAGCAGTGTTGTATATCGTTGCTTACAGTTTAACAGTTTGTTTGCTTGAGCCTTTTAAATTTTTTTTCCTTTTCTGGGCTGCCTCTATAAAACATTTTTTTTTTTTAACATTCCCTTCTTATCAGATCAAAACTAGAAAGGAAAAGAGGGCAACCTGATCAATGAAAGAAAATCTAGATGCTTTTAGAGTTATTAAGCTCCACAGAGCTGCTAGTGTGGAAAGTCCAGGAGGAGCAAAGTGGGCTTTATAATTGAAATTCTTCATAGCTGGTGATAACTGTAATCTTCCAGACTAATTTACTTCATTTTTCCCCTCCAGTTTGCTTCTTTTCTAGAAGAAATCAAATATAGGTTTCTTTCTCTCTTTTTCTTTCTTTCTTTCTCTTTCTTTCTTTCTTTCTTTCTGAACATTTTGTATGTAATTTGGAGATTTTAAGTTGGAAAGGAAAGTGTCCATGCAGGAAACCTGCCTTTTAGTAGCATTTCGTCTTGTGATGAGCAAGATCATGCATCCCAGAGCCAAGGAATAAGTTGAAGATAAGGTCTCTTAGGTATAAAGTGTTGAAAATAGCTGGGGACCTCTTGTATCCATTCACTACTGTGCCTCCTAGATGGACCTTGGAATTTTGTGCTACAGAAACCCAGCTAGCCTCTTCCTCTTATGTCCTGGGTTTCCCCAAATAGACGAATAACCACAGGAAAGTGTACAGTCTACTCTAAGCCATTTCCTACTTCAAATTTGAAATCTTAACTTACTCTAAAAATTTCCTTCTTTTAATTATGGAAATGCAGATAATATATTCTAACAGAGAAAGCCACCAGAATGGCTAGACCTTTGTGATTATAGACAAATTGAGATCTTTGATATCGGACCTGGATACTTTACTTTGATGAGTTTCCTAAGTACAATCTTATAAGAATTACAGTTATTATTGTTGTTTATACTGAAAAAGTACATGGCTCCCAGTATCTATTTATTATAAAAAGATCCAAAAAAAAATCAATTAATGCATATTTCACCTTCAATATGCTAAGATTTTCTTCTTAATCTGCAATCCATCTAAGATTTTAGTTTGGGGAGAAATTAAGCAATGTTTGGTTTGATTTGGTTTGGTTTTGGGGGGTGGAAAGGGGTTGCAATTGATTTGAAACTGATGGAAAGAATAGTGAAAATTATCAGACAAAATTCTATCCCTATTATGTATAATTGGACAACTGCTCAAATAGGTGTTTATGGAATTGGAAAAGAATACAAGCATTTGGCAACACAAATTAGAAACCAACCTCCAAGTCTGTTGGCTTATGGACCATAGAAACACAATTTTCAAGTTTTTTGAAGAATAACCATTTGGTATATTTTATTATTAAAACAGCTAAATAGTATCATAGTATGTCACTTTACTTAGATGGGATAATTAATACTTGATACAAAGTTTGTACCCTATTTATATAACTGTAATGTCATCAAAACAATGCCACACATACAATTACCATTAGCTGACAAATAGAATTGGGTTGTTAGTATCATGCAATGTGTACTGCCCTCTGGATTTTTATAACTGCCTTTTGCTAGGTGTTAAATATGTTAAATAGGAATATGTTGGATGTTTTAATAAAATGGATTTCATAGTTTTTGCCAAAATGAAATATTGGTTAATTTTTACATATTTAATACTAACTGAATGTAAAAAATTAAATTTATTTTTCTTCTCATTCTAACATAGAGCCCCCAAATTATAATTTGGTTAGATTTTAAATCTTATTATTTGAAATTAAGCAACTGGTTTTTATTTCCATCCCACATTTTCAGAGAAGGGGTCAAGTAACAGTGTGGCAAAACACTTTTTTATCCTGTTATCTTAACCAAAATAATAAATAAATAAGTGAACTACTATGGTATATATTTATCTTTATTTTGAAATAAATCTTCAGTCCTAGGTGTTCATTTATTACCCATTGATTCAATGTGAAAACAGGGATTTTGCTTTTAATTTCTTTATAATAGTAATAAGTGTTAAGATGTATTAAGTACCAGGTTCTATGGTAAGAGTTTTATACATGTGATTTTATTTAACCTACACACAGTGCTATGACCATCCTAATTTTAAATTTGAGGAAACTATGGCATAACTGGATCAGATAATTTACGCAAGTTCGTAGCTTGTAATGAAGGATGTCAAGATTCAAAGAAGGTCTGTTTGACTTCAAAGTTCTTTGAATTATGTTACATTAGTTCTCTAAAGATTAGGAAATTTCATAAATCATTTATTTTATGTTAGCCATTAGAGCGATTTTTTTTTCTTCATAAGGTAAACAGAATTTTATCACTGATTGAATGGAAGCTTTTAGCTAATCTATTTTCTTGGATAATCCATTTATGTATTTATTCAAAAAATACAGGGCACCAGTTGTCTGGGTAATGTCACACTGTTTCAGACATCCACATGCCTCAAATTGAAGTGGACAGCATGAAAAGTGCCTGCCTTCACTGTGTTAATATTCTACCAGGACATGGGAGACAATAATAAAAGTACGCAAATAAAAAGAGATAGTTTTAGAGACTGATAGATAGTTCGAAGGCAATAAAACAAGAGGACATCACAAAAGGTCTGGGAAGGATCTACCTTAGAGTGGCCAAGGAATAGGTCTCTGAGGAAAGGTGTTAGAGGAGTGATGGGGATGAGAAGAAGAGCCCGTCGCCAGGGTCCCAAGGAGAAAGAACACAAGTGAACTGGAGGGCTTTGAGTCATAAGAAGAGTGTTGTGACCCTTGGAGGTGGAGGTTGGGATGGCGGGGATTATCTTGTAAACCACCACAGCAACTGTGGATTTTATTTTAAGGGCAACGGGAAACTCCTGAAAGGTTTCCCGCAAGGTCATGAATCATCAATATTATCATTATTTTTTTAGGAAGGTTTCTCTACTGCTAGGCAGAAGAGAAAAGCAAAAAGGATGGAGTCAACACTGGAAAACAAAAGCTATATAGATTCTGTACACCTAAACATGTGTGTGTGTGTCAAATTCTATAAAATATGATGTTGTCATGATGTTCTAACATAACATGTTACAGTCACAGACTGTAGTCGGTGGATTCTAGGAGAATAGAGCTTAGTTGTTAAAAATCTGGAACCACACTTGGGTAGAATCACAACTCTTAACACTTCATAGCGGTGTGATCTTGGAACTTTTTTTTTTTTTTTTATTAACCTCTCTGCATCCTAGCTTCTTCATTTGTAAAATCAGGGTAACTGCAGACTTTATTGGCCCTACCTCACTGGGTTGTTATGATGTGTAAATAAAACAAAAAACCACAAAAACTTAGAATAGATTTGGAACCTTATAAATACTATAATGTTTTATTTATTTTTGAAAGGGAGACAGAGTGCTAGTGGGGGAGGGACAGAGAGAGAGGGATACACAGAATCTGAAGCAGGCTCCAGGCTCTGAGCTGTCAGCAGACAGCCTGGTGCAGGGCTGAACCCACAGACAGAACATGACCTGAGCGGAAGTGGAACCCTTTATCGGCTGAGCCACCTGGGTGCCCCATCTTATAAATACTATAAAAGTATTTGTGAACTCACGTTGATTAAGTGCATTATAAATACATGATTTCTCACCCCTAAAGAATGGACGAAACCCTTCGAGAGATCTGAGAAATGGGTTTCTGTCCTGGCTTATCTAGATTCTCCTTTTCTTGAGCTCTCTGAGTCCTATGGGGCCTCTTCTGAGTGAACCAGCCTGAGCTGTGCTGGAATGTTCTTTGGTATCTCATTTCCTACATTCCTATCTCTCAGCAGACATATTTGTTCTAAGTTCCTCATTAAATCCCCAGGTCTTATCAGAGGCACTGCCATGGAGGCTTTGCTTCCTTCCAATGTGCTGTGTAGAATTCTGGTCACCAGCTTCCCTCATTACCCCAGAGCTGGCTGTGTGGCCTCGCACCCCCGGGGTACCTGGGCACAGACTGAATCCTCAGCCAGCCTCTGTGTTCTACTGCACCTGTGTTCTCTCCAGCAACAGGAGGGATTTAGTCCTCTGCTAGTAGGGAAGAGTACCTCTCTGATTAAAACAAATTTGCCTCTTGGCAGGAACTATTTAAAGCCTAACATTACAGCGAGATTCCTAACTTTTACATGTCACATTGTTACAGGAAATTATCATTTTTATAGAATACAGTGAGAAAAATGGGCACAATAGTTCAAGGTCTGAGGTGACTCATGCTGAGGCTATGGCTAACTCAGGTCTCTCCTGTCACCTGGAAGCTGACAGGATCACAGGTATAACCTATTCACAGCTCACTCATGTGTCCCAGCACAAGGGGTGGAAAGCTCTGACCCACAGGATAAAATCCAAATCCTCTGGAATCTGATCTGTCCACCCTTCCAGGTTAATTCCTAACTGTTCAATCCTTTAGGCATTTAAAGCCCTAGCTTTTTAATGACCTCTGAGCCTTTGCCTTTTTAATTCCCTTTACTAGAATGCACCCCACTTCTTTTCTTCTGAGCTGGCCCTTAACATCCTTACGGCTCCTTTCAAGTGCCACTGTTTCCAGGAAGTGTCATGAAAGTCTTCTTTTCACTCCCACATGATCAAGCTGACTAAATGCCTTCATTTCATACTGTCCAGCACCCTCATTCATATGTCATAGCTTTTAACATCTTGTCTTAAAATAACTAAATCCCCTAGTATGCAAATCTTATTTATTATTAGGGATTCGGTTTTGGACCCCTTGAAAAATGAACACAGTAATTAATAGGAAATGCTCAAATTATATTTGTTGAATGGAAGCTTGGATGCCCTGACCCTTGCTTTTTAGATTTATTAACTATCTTCTTCAGTGAAGGAGCACAGGGATTTCCCATTAAACTACTTCCTGTCTGTATAAACTCCGTTTTATGTTTTTTTGTTATTTTACAGGTAAACAAGCAGAGGGGTTGCAGAAGTGCCCCCAGGTGATATAGGACAGGTAGAGTAGGGCCTGGGCCCCAGAAATTAAACCCCCAAATCCAGCAAAACCAGGACACTTCAAAACGTTAGTCGTAATGTTTCACACATACACAGAAAAGTTATATAACTCTCCTTTCAAATTACATTTTATTTTGGGCAATAAAAGGAAACAAATAGAGAAATAATAAGTATTTTAATATATTTTTACCTGGTAACATACTAATTGATGTAACTTTAATAATTATTTTTAAACGATGCTCATCTTTTGGACAGCTTTTAATTGGATTTGAATATCTTATTTAACATTGGGAAATACTCTTGGAATCCCATTAACAATACTTCTCACTTTTAAACTTCACAACCCCCCAAATTTTAAGAAATCTGTTTTAATCATTAGAAACATGGAAATTGATTTATTTGAATCAAAGAACCAATAATTGTAAAGGATACCTCAAAAAGCAGTGATTAATGACCTTGATTTTTAAAGGCTATTTTCTAATAAGTGATTTTCTTAGTCAAGACATGTTCTGTTAAATTTTATAACTCAGTGAAACATTGGCCAAGATTTTTCTCATCCTTTCGTTTTCTCAAATCTATTCATAGATACTAAAATGATGAGTATAGCTTTTCTGGAGATGAGAATTTCATATTTGGAGTCTAGATTTGGAACATTTATAGAATTAACTTTTTCAGACTTAGGAGATGTTTGATTTTGATATTATCTTTAGGTTTTAGGAATCAATAGTGACATCAGTGGAATTTATAATTTGCCTGATAATAAATTTGACTTAGAAGAAAATGTCAATTAGGTATTAGTTTTGGTTCACTTGGTCAAAAAATAAATGTCAGTTGCTATTTAAGAAGCATTTATATACAAATATATCGAAAATATTTTTAATTTCTTAAGTAAACGTCTTTCTACTTTAGGTAGAAAAACGTAATTCCCTTTATATGTCTTTTTATTATTGTACTGTGGTTGCAGAATGAAATATAATCTTATTCATATTGTGAGTTATTGATTTTTGAGGTATGTGTTGATAAAAGCACAAAATATGGGCAGAGTTATTTCAGTAATTTTAATTTACCAGACAAATCACAATAACTCAACTTAGATTTTTATACATTCTATTTTTTTTACTTGTATTCTTGAATTAAAAATAACCATAAAATAGGGGCACAGTTAAGTGTCTGAATCTTGATTTCAGCTCAGGTCATGATCTCATGGTTTGTGAGTTCAAGTCCTGCGTTGGGCCCTATGCTGAGAGCCTACTTGGGATTCTCTCTCTCTCTCTCTCTCTCTCTCTTTCTCTGCCCCCTCCTCTCTTTCTCAATAATAAATAAACATTTAAAAAATAAAAAATTTAAAAAAACCATAAAATAATAATTAAAAAAATCAATCTGTTTGGAAAGTAAATCCAGATTAGGAGGAGGTAAAGCATTTGATGCTAATTGAACAGAAACATGAAAATGATTTCAGATGGTGTGAGTATGTATAAAGGAAAGATGAACCCAAATGACTTGATCAGTTATTCTCTAGTTAGTAATATCACTTTCCACGTGAATAACCATGTAGCACATCCATTTTTTTATTTTACAAGTGAAGCAAATATATTCATAGATCTCAAGTATTTGCTTTAATATTCTCCTTTATTTGCTGGTAAATAAGTTGACTTTTTTATACTCCCTATCTAATCCCCCAGAAAGTTCTGTCTGCTTACCTTCAAAATATATCCAGAATCTCACCACGTTTCTCCTCCTCCACCTCTATAACCATAAACCATTCTTCTATCATCTGTAGCCTGGACTACTGCAATAGCCCCTAACTACTTCCCCCTTGTCCCCCCCCCCCCTTCCTTTCTTGCCTACAGACATGTTGGCATGGCACCCAGAACAATCCTTTCACAACAGAAATCAGCTCATATTATTCCTCTGTTTTCCTTACCAGTCCCCCCACTTGCCCAGAGTAAACTGCAAAATACATACAATGGTCTTCAAGGTCCTGTATGTTCTTTTTTGTTAACTGACACCTGCCTAAACACATCTTCCCCATTTTCCTTCTTGCTCATTCCCTTATGGTCACATGCACCTTATTCTTTCCCGATCAGACCAGGTCATTGAAGCCTCATGGTCTCCTTGTATATACTGGTTCCTGAGAGACACACACAGCTGTTTCCCTCATCTCCTTCCGGTGTTTGTCCAAATGTCTCATTCTCGATAATATTTTAATCAAGTACTTTATTTAATTTTAAAACTATTTACAGGGGCACCTGGGTGGCTCAGTCGGTTGAGCGTCCGACTTCAGCTCAGGTCACGATCTCACGTGAGATCGAGCCCCGCGTCAGGCGGGGCTGATGGCTCAGAGCCTGGAGCCTGCTTCCGATTCTGTGTCTCCCTCTCTCTCTGCCCCTCCCCCATTCATGCTCTGTCTCTCTCTGTCTCAAAAATAAATAAACATTAAAAAAAATTTTTTTAACTATTTACATCCCAATTAGGAACTCTTATTGCATGCTTTATTTTGGTGAGTGATACATGTCATATTCTAAACTTCTGTATTATTTGCTTTGCTTACTCATTTTGTTTGTGGTATGCCTTTCCTCAGAGAATGCAAACTTTATGAAGACAGGGCTTTTGAACTGTTTTATACTTGCCTGGAGCAAATCTAGTGCTTAATATGTATTTGTTGAATAAATGAACAGACAAGTCAATGTGAAAATGCCTGATAGAGTTAGAACTCAGTGGTGTTTGTTGAATGAATGAATTTCATGAAAATTCTTTTGAAAGAACATCTTGTGGAGCACTTTCTATGAGTTGTTCCAATATGATTTGTAAATAATAATTATTTTTAAAAACTGATTCTTCATACTGAAAGTTTATTTGTTGCCGGACTTTCTGTAAAAGTGCGTTTGTTATATAGCTTGAAATGGGGTACATCAGGGAGATGGAAATGTGATTAATAACGCCTGAATTTTTTTTTTTTTCAGAGACAGCTGAAATGAGGGACTCTCCTTCCCTAATCTGCTGCTGAAATTCGCTTTTTCTTGGATCTGGGGGAAAAAGAAACTGGCACATTTGCTTCCCTGCTGCTGCCATGTTAAGCATGCTCACTTCACAAGCTCCTGCAGATGAAAGTGTAATTGTGTGGAAGGTGAATTGATTGCAATTAACCTCGGGACTTACCCTCAGGCTGGGGTATTCTACCTTCTTTTCTAGGAATGTGCCACCGAGGCCATAATACATGGCTGATGAATACATATATCATACAGGGAAACACATATATTATGGGATAAAGTACATAAATCATGTACAAAAACATGCATTATACTGAGATGATCAAATTATAAATGAAGCACATAAATCATAAGATTACACTGTTGAATTGTATCAGGAAACATAAATTATATAGTGAAATCCCAGGGTCACTGGAGGGTTCACTGAATAATGAAATGAGCTCCTATAACTTGAGGAAAAGTGGAGTAACTCGTGAAAAATCCATTGTGCGTTATGCTGAATATTCCATTTAATCCAATTTTATCTCCTACACCTCCTGTTCCCAAGGAATCAAGGTTGCCCACTATGAGAGAAGGGGACTAAACAACAAACAAACAGCAAATGCAATATTGAATGATAAGGCACTATAAGTATATCCAAAAGTAAAACTTTCAAATGTAGTGTGAATCTCTGTAGCTGAGTTTTCAAGTCAATGTTGGGGACGGATGGCAGTTCTAAAGTCAGCTACAAATATCAAAAGGGCAATGACTTGCTCTAAAATGAAGATTGTCTTGAATTTCAAGAAGATCCTAAAAAGAAAGAGATGAAATTAAGATTGGCTTGCTCTAAATGTAGATAAGCAATTGAAATTTGGATTGATTCATTGCATTAAATAACGAAGAACAAAAACATTTATTTTAAGTTATGCATATATAAAGACTTTGCTTACCTTCCCTTGGGGATCATTTTTCACATTTGACTTTGTTTTTTCTTTCCCCTTTACTTCTCTGTACCTTTGTTCGCGCATGTATTAATAGGATGAAAGAGAAGCAAAATGGGAGAAGAGAATTCTTTAACTTGGTTGGCTTTTTAAAGGGAAGTCAGAAGCTGGTAGAGGCCATTCTGCCAGGCTTTAACAGAAGCCCGGGCGAAGACAGACTTTCACACACAATATAGAACAATGATACAAATCAGATCAATCTCACAAAGTTTTTCAGTGCAATGTTCATCCACATGAATTATATTCTCACTAAAGCAAGGGCCTGGAATTCACATCCATTCGTAGCACTGGTGAGTTAGGGTTATGGTCAAAGCCCGGTGTACTGAGGGATTCCTTAGTCATAAACAAAGTGTTTGACCCACTCTATTCCTCAGGGCAATAGAGAGCCAGAGCTAACTGAATTTATACAGTGGGAATTGATAGTTTATTGCTGACCCTGGAGGGGCAGGGGCACTGACTCACATCCTATTTCTGGCTTTTCTTGGCATTTGTTACCGCAGATAAAGGTAGATTGTGTCAAGATGTGCTGTTGGTCCTGGAATACAATTGTGTCAAGATGCAAGTGCTAAATTTTATTTGAAGGGGAGCAATAAATTGACACCCCCAAATATCCTCTGCCTTCCCTAAACATCATATTTCAATTTCTCACATTTACTCATGTTTAGCCCTTGTTAACACAACACTATAGGATGCTAAAAGATACATGTCCTGTTAATTGTACAATAAGTAATTGTCGAAGAAACCATGGCGCGAAAGACACACATAGAATTCCTTTATTTTCAATGGCAGGTGAAATATAAAATAATAATAAAAAATTAACCCACAGAAATGTTTAGTTTGTTATTTGTAAATTCAGTTTGGGCCTGCTAACAGAAACTGTTTTGTCCCCAAAACATCCATAAATGGTTAAATCTTCTCAATATAAGTATAATCATTTTACTCTATGATCTATGTGTTTCATTAGTTGAGGTACACATTTTGCTATAATAAATGTGCTTCAGTAAATGATCTATGCATTTCTTTCTGAAATGTATGTGTTTCACTAGAAAAGGTATGTGTTCATCAACTATGAATAATGTTCCTAACGGCACCACATTATATTACTTGGCTGGTATCAGCACAGCATTACACATCCATTCCCTCATGACCATGAGCACGCGTCCACAAGAAGACACACATCAGCCCCTGTCACTCTCAGGTGTCGATGCACATGTGCATGAACTCTGCAGTCTTGGGAAACACAAATGGGAGAGAGGGGGGAAGGAGTCATTTTGTAGGTGAATATGTTTGTTAAATGAACAGGAAACAAGGGATTTTTCTAGTCCTGCCCTTTTATAACCAAGAGGAGGAAAAAACAGTATGACAAAACACAGTTAGAGATTTTTATTGTTTTTCATAGGCAAAGTTCCTTCCACTTCAATTAAACATTACTTGGGTAAGGAAAGAAATAATATAATTCCAAGTTAAACATTAAAACCATTGTTTTTTGTTTGTTTTTGTTGTTTTTACTTATTTGATTCCTATATGAAAATTTTACCAAGTTCCTAATTTTAGTGAATTGGCTTCCAAAATGAAGTGAAATTATCTTTATAGAGTAAAATCAATTAATTACTTTAAAAGTTAAATTCATTATCTTTCTGTAAAAGGTGTTGTTGATCACTCATTGTTAAGAGGTTCATGCTAGTTTACAATTCAGAGGGTAAAGAAAGACGTTCCTGGTAAAACAAAACATACAGTGATTTACTTCTCAATATATTGAAATTCAAACAAAGCAATTACCAGATTGAACCACAACCAATTCTTTGTGGCCTCCAAGCTCTCTGGGAGTAATAACAAACACACCTCTAGATTATCTATAGAAATCCTTTCTTCCCCTGTGTGTGTGAGTTTCTTATGTCCAACTGTCAATGTTTTGAAATGTGGCTGATTCTTAGAGATGACCATTTATTTCAGAATTGTAACCTCTCTATGCCTTTTGTCTCTGTGATACAGAGTCTGTAATTCAATGCACAAGATATTTGTTAATATTGTCATGAACAGACGGAATGACTTATGATATGCTCTTCATGTAAATGTGTTAATTATGACAGAATCACTTATTTTTCACAGATTAAAACTAATGCTTTGTATATGAACTTTCCATTTAAAAATCATTTTTCAGTAAACACCGAACACTCTTTTACATATGGCATCAAATGATTTATTATACGTGTCTCTATTTAGTGACCTAATTTTCTCTCTACCTTACATCTATCATTGCAGATATTTCTTTCATTTACACCTGCCTTTTACATTTTTTATTTACTGAAATGACTGAAGCCTGGTGGTTATTTTTTACTATTAGGGGTATTAGGAATTTCCATAGATCTTATCAGCTGGTAAGTCATTCATCTTATATTTGAGATATTCTCTATATAGCAACAGTGTACATTAAATAGTTCTGAAATAATGCAGAGCTTTTAGAGAATTGCCACCATTTTTCTGCAGTAGAATGTTTTGATGATACCCCAATTCTGATTTTTTTGAAGACTATGAACATGCATGTATGAAAAAAAAAAAGAAGATCCTGGACAAAAGCAATCTTTCTGATAAAAATTAGTTCAGCCTTGAAAGTGGTTGAATTCAATTTATGTATAAAACTGGGTCAGCCAGTAATATTTTAGGGGTGCCCAGAAACCACTATTTAGGGACACCTAGAAATAAAAAAATGTTGGTTTACACATATGGATCAGACATAATACTTTTCTTTAATGCATGTTACACTAAATATTGCTTGGCGATCTTGTGGATTTAAGTGTTAGTAATAGTATAATAGTTAAAAACAGAAGCAGGAAACTGTAGTAAATATGTTATTGAAAACTCTCACTGAGAGATTTTGAAGTCTATATTGAATTTCCCTCCCACCAAGTTGGATTAATATCCTCAGTTACAGGTTACATCTTACTTAGAAAGTCCTCATCGGGCTCAAATCAGTCATCTGTGAATAGCTCATGAGCAAGTTCCTTGAGACCTGAAATGGTCTGAGTGATAACATTTTAATCAATTTGATTCCACTTTGCACATGATTGTGTATACAAGAAAAATCGCTTTAGTAAAGATTCCTTAAGACCCATATAGTGAGATCAACCTGAACCAAGTGTATTACACCTTATGAATAATGAAAATAGTAACATATATGTTCATACGTTCAAAAACATAATATTTTGTTCATAGATTTCCACCACCAAGCACCTCTTGTACACATGGGTCTATAATATATTTACAATGTTGAAAGGTGATTTAAAGCATAATTTGTTTGTTTTGTTTTGCTTTAGTCTGGATTCATTCTGACTAGCCTATTTTACTGGTACCATGAGGACCTCTGTGATGCTGCTAGATCTCAAATGTGATTTGAATTGGTGTTCTCTGCAAAAATCTACCGCTGGCATTATCTATACCTGGATGTTTTCAGCTCTAGACACCATGGTGTCCTTCTTGTGGCTTCTACAATCTTTGAGGGCTATGCCATAAGCTTTGCTACAAGGAAAAAAAAAATCTCCAACCACTCTCAGGTGAAAAAAATAAGCTGAATATTAAATACAACCTGAACATTCCTTTAAGAATTTGTGCAGATGTGAATACATTTAAAAATAGGGTTAACATCAGGTTCTGTTAGGCCAAATACACCCTAAATTGCAACAGAGTTTCATAGTGACATTTTGGTCATCAACTGCAGCCATTATCTGGGGATAAATCAATTTGCAGCAGCTGTGGACAGCTATTTGAGTGTAGAGCAGAGCTGCTTAACTGGAGAAGCATGTGAAAAGTTAAAAGGCCAGAGTCCTGCTGACTACACATAAGACATTTTTTTTAAGGTAAAACCATAAGGCAACATTGCCTGACTCAGAACACACCAGGCCATTCTTGTTAATTCATCCTACCTAATAGCTGATTTGATATGCTTTCTTTTCTAGCTCCCTTGTTAAGGATGGTGCATATTATAGAAACTTGTCTAGATCCATTTTGTTTTCCTTTTGGCAAACAATTCTCTTTAGAGGTTCAGTTAGTGCTTCTGGCAATGGCAGAACTAGCACTTTTATGGTCTTTTAATCTGTGAAAAAGATTGTCCTTGGTTTCTTGAAAAGGTCAATATCAGGTACGGAGTTTTCTTCAACTGTAAGCAGAATGGTTGCTGTACTAGATAAGGCATTTTGCAGCAAATTAAAATAAAGAAGGTGCACAATTTGCCACAGTTATACATTAGCTTATTTATAACCTAGAAGTGATAATATTTTTCCTTTTATGTTTCTCACTTGACGTAATAGTTTGTTTTCTAAGTTTGAGATGTAAAACAAGCTGCTGTGTTGGGTTTTATTTTAAGTTCATTCATGGGCGTCTCTAGAAAACGGATGATGGACAGAGAAGAGAGGAAGAGTCTTTCCAGGACAAAAAATAGCTTTCTGAATTAGGCTGGAAATTATAAGTACAAATTCAAGTGTGTATCAATTGTGGTTTATTTAATAGATTTACTTTTCACAACGTAACCTCAATATACTTTTCGATATAACCGCAAATGCCTGAGACAATGTTCAAAGATGGCTCATATTATGTACAGTGATGTCATCTAATATGGACCTGTTACTGTTGTTGAAGTTAGGATAATGAATCCTGTCAGAGTGCAGGGAATGTTTGTAAGTGAATTGTTGTCACTGAAGACAGGATATTGTTGTGATTTGAGACTTGTATGGGGATAATTCTAATAGTCATTACTCAAATTGCATTTGCAATATCTGGCATATTTTTAGTGGACCATCCAAATGTTAAATATGATAATAAAATTAATATAGTAATTAAATGTGATTATAATTTCCCAAAGAAAGAAAACCTGTTTCTATAGGCTAAATATGCTTTCTGAAATTGTGATTTACCTGATCTCAATGCTACATTGAAATTTTATTTTATTTATTTGTTTTTTTAAATGTTTATTTACTTTTGAGAGAGAGAGAGAGAGAGAGAGGGCAAGTGCACAAGCTGGGGAGAGGCAGAGAGAGAGGGAAACACAGAATCTGAAGCAGGCTCCAGGCTCTGAGCTGTCAGCCCAGAGACTACTGTGGGGCTTGAACCCACAAACCATGAGATCATGATCTGAGCTGAAATTGGACGCTCAACCGACTAAGCCACCCAGGTGCCCCCCAAATTTTTAAATATGTAAATATCATTATAGCTTCATCTTCCATAGTTTGGTCATATGTTAATTTTTTAAATATTGAGTTAAATTAGTGTAAATTTTTGGCATAGGGATTATTTGATGGCTATACACAAATATTTTGCTAGAAACAAGTGAGAAAGTGAGAGAGGCTAGATCTAAGTGCTATTATTTTTAAATTGTAGGCGAAAAAAGAAGAGCATATAGATTCATTTTTAAAAATATGAATGAAAGTATTTTAGCTAATAGCAATCGGCAGAAACAGTGGTGTCAATTTAAATTGTTAGTAAGTACAATTCTCGGCTAAAGGCTCTTTTTTTATTTTTATTTTTATTCTTGAAGTTTATTTATTTTGAGAGAGGGAGAGAGCATGAGAAGGGGAGGGGCAGAGAGAGAGAGAATCCCAAGCAGGCACCTTGCTGTCAGCACAGAGCCTGACGTGGGACTCCATGTCACAAGTCTGAGTTGAAACCAAGAGTCGGACACTTAAAGTCTTAAAGTCTTAAAGTCGGACTTAAAGACTTAAAGTCGGACACTCTAAAGTCTCTCCTTTTAAAGCTATAGAAATATCATCCATATACCCTGTGGCAAAATCTTGAACTCGGAAATCTTGAAACATCTCCTGGGAAAACGTTTGACCTTATAGTAGTAGTGGAATATGGAGGGAAATTTCCACTGAGGCTCCTGTTAGCTGCTCTTCAAACAAAGAATACAAATTGATAATAATAACCAACATGGTTTGACAATAATAACCCATTGCCTGACACCTAGTCAGTGTTGGGTAAAACTCGGTGGTGTGTGATCAGAATTCCTGTTCTACAGATGAGGAAACAGTCTAGAGATTAAATGCTGTACTTATGGTCACACAATAAACAAGTGGTGCTTTGAAGACTGCTAGTTGTTCCTCAATATCCATTCTCCCCTTTCTCCTTTTAGTAATAAAAAATCCTTAAGTTTAAGTTAGATACAGGTTTGAATCCAGCAAGGGATTGCATTTCCCATTGTCTCTTGCAGTTAGTTATAGCCATGATAATACATGTTTTAATAGCATTGAGCTAAAGTATGTTCTTTGCAATTTGTGGGTCTTATCTTTAAAGAGACTGGAACTTGCCACATGTTTGAAAGCTCTGCGCTTAGTGGAACAAAGCAACATTAACCAAGGAACTGAGAGCCAAACAGTATCAGGCCACAAGGCCAGACCAGGACAGCTTACCCAGACTTTTACATGAAGGAGAAATAAGCTGTCTAAGCTGTCTGTTTATGGGAGAAAGAATTCTCCCTCTTTCTTTCTCTCTCAGCAATCCAATATGTGTCACAACTATTATAGTGTGAGAACTGAGTTTCAAATCCAGAACTCAGGGCCAAAGCTCTTAAACATTAGAACACGTCTAATTAAAATTACTATTTGGTAGAATTATCAAGGTTATTTTTGATTTAGGAATGTTCTTAAAGACATACAAATGACCAACAAGTACATGCTAAGATCTTCAACATCACTAATTATTAAAAGATGCAAATCAAAACCACAATTAGATATCACCTTCCTCTTGTTAGAGTTATTCTTATCAAAAAGACAAGAGATAAATAAATGCTGCTGAGGACCTGGAGAAAGGGGAATGCTTGTGCGCTTTTGGTGAGAATGTAAACTACTACTGTCACTATGGAGACAGTATGGAGGTTTCTAAAGATATTAAAAATACAGCTGTACAATAGAGAAATCCCACTTCTGAGTACGTATCCAAAGGAAAGGAAATCATTATTTCGAAGAGATACCAATGCTCTCCTGTTCACATAGCATTATTCACAATAGCCTACGAATGGAAACACCCTAAGTGTCCATCGATGGATAGATGGATACATATACATACATATATGTATACACACACACACACACACACACACACACCATGGTATATTATTCAGCCTTACAAATGAAGGAAAATCTGCCATTATGTAACGACATGGATGAATCTGAAGGGCATTATGCTATGTGAAATGATCCAGACATAGACTATCTTACATGGTATCATTTATAGGTAGAAATTAAAAAATAAATAAAATCAGACTCATAGAAAAAGAAAGTAAAAGGCTGGGTGCCAGGAGCTGGGGGAAGGAGAAATAGGGAGAGGTTGGTAAAAGGATATAAACTTTCAATTTTAAGATGAATGTAATGTCTGCAGATCTAACATATATGTAGGGTAATAAAGAAAATTTTCAACTTGTGACATTTGTGGGCCCTGCTCCTGGGCTCCCAGAGAAATATGCTTTAATATTTACCAAACTCAAAATGATTCTGCAAAACCTCAAAGTACGGGCCTATATCTGCCCCAGACATTGTATGTCTGCTTTGTTAAAAAAAATAACCAAAAATGTGCCTTCTAAACATAGAGAGGAGAAAAACAAACAAACAAACACAAAAAAACCTCCCTGCTTCCATAAGCTCAAAGTCATAAAGCTTCTCATGTACAATCATAAGATAAAATCTGTAACTTTCTGGAATGTCCTTCATCACAGTGGTTTGTAATTCTTTATGTAAAAACCATACATACCCTGCACTAAATGTTCCTTCCCTGGAGCATTCTCTTCTTTGTGAAAGTTGTGTATCCAAAGCAGCTGTCCTAATCTGGCTTAAATAGAATTTTTTTTCCTTCTCTTTAAAATTTGAAAAGGTTTGTTCATTTTGGATCAACAACAGTGTAGTTAATAACACTGTATCGTATAATTGAAATTTTCTAGGAGAGTAGAGCTTCAGTATTCTCTGATACATACACACAAAGGTAAAACACGTGAGGTGATGGATACGTTCATTAATTCTATTACGGGATTCCTTTCACAATGTGTTTGTCTATTGAATCATCATACCTTATGTATCTTACAATTTTATTTGCCAAATATACCGCAGAAAAGTTAAAAAAAGTAAACAACGTGTAGTGACTTCGGATTTCTTGTCCAATATACAGAAAGTTTGGAAGTAATCATTCTTTCCTTGCAATAAGAGAAAAAGTAAGCTAAAAATTAACAACTCTTCTTAGAGCCACCAGAGAATTGAGGTCACAGGGCAAACTGCTACCCACAAACTGGAGGAACAAGCATGTATATAGAATTAGTGAGCGTGAATATATGTCAATAGAAATTTCCCAAACTGAAAAGCAAAAAGAAACAGAAAAAAAAAGGAACAGAATATCCAAAAATGGTGATATAGTTACAGAGGTTTAGCATATGTTAGCAGGAGAAGAAAGTGAGAAAAGGGTAGAAGCTTTTGAAGCAACAATAACTGAGAATTTTACAAAATTAAGACAATCTGCTGAATTGTATTTTGTATATTTTATTATACAAAAAATATATTTGTATACATATTAAAGAAATAAATTTAATGATTAATAACCTTCCAAAGCAGAGAGTATCAGGCCCAGATGGGTTCACTGGTGAATTCTACCAAACATTTAAGGAAGAAGTTATAGCAATTTTCTACAATCTCTTTCAAAGGATAGAAGCAGAGGAATACTTCCTAACTCATAATATGAGGCCAGCATTACCCTAACACCAAAACCAGACAAAAACATTACAAGAAAAACAATCAATCAATCAAACAAACAAACCCAACAAAACTACAGACAAATAGCTCTCATGAAACACAGATGCAAAAATCCTCAACAAGATATTGGCAAATTAAATCAAATAATTTGTAAAAAGGATTATACATAACGACCAAATGGGATTTATTCAAGGTATACAAGGTTAGTTTAGCTACTGAAAATTAATTAATGTAACCAATTACATCAACAGGCTAAAAACAAGAAATCACATGGTCATAACAATAGAGGCAGAAAAATCATTTGACAAAATCCAATAGCCATTAATGATAAAAGTCCTTAGTAAATGAGGAATAGAGGGGAACAGTCTTTGTTTGCAGATTATATAATTGTCTATGTAGAAAATCTGAAAGAATTAACACAGAAACTCCTGGAATTAATAAGTGATAATAGCAAGGTTGCAGGACACAAGGTTAGTACATAAAAGTCAATTGCTTTTTTATGTACCAGAAATGAACAATTGCCATTTGAAATGAAAAATACAACACAATTTACATCAGCATAAAAATAAATACTTTAGTTTAAATCTAAGAAAATTTGTATAAGATACAATTGAGGTAAATGACAGAATTGTTAGGAAGGAAATCAGAGAAAAAATGCAGAGATATTCTATGTTCATGGATAGAAAGACCCAATCATATTAAGATATCAGTTATTTTCAATTTGATCAATACATCCAAAGCAAGCCTGATCACAACCCCAGAAGGTTACTCTGTAGATATTGACAAACTATTCTGAAGTTAATATGGAAAGGCAAAAGACCCAAAACAGTCAACACAGTATCAAAGAGGACCAACAAGTCTTCAGGACTAAACTTCAAAGCTTACTATGAATTTATAGCAATTAAAACAGTGTGGCATTGGTGAAAGAATAGACAAATAGATCAATGGAACAGGAAAGAGAGCTCAGAATTAGACCCACACAGGAGTGCCTGGGTGGCTCAGTCAGTTAAGCATCTGACTTCAGCTCAGGTCATGATCTCGGGGTTCATGGGTTTGAGCCCTGCATCGGGCTCTGTGCTGACAGTTCAGATCTTGGAGCCTGCTTCAGATTCTGTATCTCCCTCTCTGCCCCTCCTCTGCTCTCATTCTCTCTCTCTCTCTCTCTCTCTCAAAAATAAAGCATTAAAAAAAAAAAGAATTAGACCCACACAAATGTAGTCAACTGATTTTTGACAAAGCCAATTCCACTGAGCAAGGACAGTCTTTTCAAGGAAAGGCTCTGGGACAACTGGACACAAACATGCAAAACAATGAATCTAAACACCGATCTTATACCTTGTACAAAAATTAACTTAAAATGGATCAAAGACTTAAACTAAAAAATCAAAACTACAAAACTATAAAAGAAAACCTATGTGACCTTGGGTTTAACAATGAGTTTTAGATACAATGTCAAATGTTTGATCCATGAAGGAAGAAATTAATAAGTTAGACTTCATTAAAATTAAAAACTTTGCTCTGTGAAACTGTGGGAGACACTGAGAAAATAGACAAGCCACAGATTAGGAGAATATATTTGAAAGACACATGTCTGATAAAGAATTGGTGTATAAAATATACAAAGAACATTTAGAAATCAACAATAAGAAATCAATCAACTGAACTAATAATTGGGCAAAAGTTCTGAACAGACACCTCATCAGAGAAGATATGCGGAGGACAAATATATGATAAGATGCTCAATATCCTATGTCATTAGGGAGATGTAAAATAAAACATCAATGAGATACCACTAAAGACCTAGTAGGGTGGCTAAAATCAAAACACTGACAACACTGAATGCTGGCTACAATGCGGAACAGAAGGAACTCTAAATTCATCGTTGGTAGGATTGCAAAATGGTGCAGCCACTTTGAAAGACTGGCATCTTTTTATAAAGTTGAAGATGGCCTTACTATATGATCCAGCAATCATACTCCTTGGTACTCACCCAGTTAAGTTGAAAATGTATGTCCACACAAAAACCTAAGCATGAATGTTATAATAGCTTTTTTATAATTGCCAAAAATTAGAATATGTCCTTAAATAGGTGAGTGGGTAAACTGTAGGACATCTATGAAGTGGAATATTATTCAGTGATAGAAAGAAATGAGCTACTAAACTACAAAAAAAAGGAGGAAATTTAAATGCATGTTGCTAAATGAAAGAAGCCAGTCTGGGGCGCCTGGGTGGCGCAGTCGGTTAAGCGTCCGACTTCAGCCAGGTCATGATCTCGCGGTCTGTGAGTTCGAGCCCCGCGTCGGGCTCTGGGCTGATGGCTCAGAGCCTGGAGCCTGTTTCCGATTCTGTGTCTCCCTCTCTCTCTGCCCCTCCCCCGTTCATGCTCTGTCTCTCTCTGTCCCAAAAAATAAATAAATGTTGAAAAAAAAAAATTAAAAAAAAAAAAAAAAAAAAAGAAGCCAGTCTGAAAATGCTACATGCCATATGATTCTTAATATTCTGGAAATGAAAACCGATAGAGACAGAGAAAAGTTTAGTGGCTGCCAGAGCTTAGGGTAGAAGGATGAAGAGGAGAGAGATAAGTGGAGTATAGGGGATTTTTAGGCCAGTGAAACTGTTATGTCTGATACTGTAATGGTGGATACATAAGATGTGTGTGTGTCATAATTGATAGAACTGTAGTACGTGAAAAATGAACCTTAATGTAAACTATGGACATTAGTTAATAATAATGTACAACATTAGTTCATCAAAAATAAGAGATGTACCACACTAATGCAAGATGTTAATAACTGGGAAGCTGTTTTGGGGGAGTGGGTGAGAGGTTGTATCAAAATCTGTGTACTTTCTGCTTAAGTTTTCTGCACACTAAAACTGATCTAAAAAATAAAGTCAGTTAATTAAGGAGAAAGATATGGGAAGGTATATTTTGTGTAGGTATATTTCTATTTTAAGTAGCTCAAAGAAATATTAAAATTGCTATGTTTTAATTCAGAACTCTTTAAAATAAAAAAAATGTTACTGTCTTGTTGAACTCTATTGCTTATTGAAGATATAATTTAAATTTTGTTTGGTAATAACAAACAACAATGATCTGTAAATTGTTTTAAATATGCATTTTTTAGGACTTCAACTATTTCTCAAAAAAATACTATTACATCTTTCTGCCATAGGTGTATCTGATGCATCTTTATCTTTTTTTAAAGATTCTTGGGGCGCCTGGGTGGCGCAGTCGGTTAAGCATCCGACTTCAGCCAGGTCACGATCTCGCGGTCCGTGAGTTCGAGCCCCGCGTCAGGCTCTAGGCTGATGGCTCGGAGCCTGGAGCCTGTTTCCGATTCTGTGTCTCCCTCTCTCTCTGACCCTCCCCTGTTCATGCTCTGTCTCTCTCTGTCCCCAAAATAAATAAAAACGTTGAAAAAGAAAAAAAAAAGATTCTTATTACACTTTAACAAGTATTCTTTTACTATTGTGTTTAGCAGCACGTGCAAGAATTAGATTATTTTTCGCAGGAGAGTAGCAAGGCTACTTCTTGACTTCTGCTACATAACATGGACACAGGTAGAGGCTAAAAAGTACTTGGCTTCCGGTCGGTTGGTATGAATATAGTCCTTGAATCTCTGTCAAGTCGCTGCATGTATAGCTATTGCTAAGTCAATTAGGCAAAACAGTATTGATAAATAATTGCAGCAATTTATGGCACAGTAATCAGTTTTAATGCTTTGAGCTCTTCACAAACCAGCTAGTACCATTTCTTCATTTATTGCAATTCTGAGAAGACCTAAGTGAAAATGTCTTAAAAGCAAACATTGACCACTTTCAGAACTTTTGGTAAATATCTACCTGCCTCTTCTCCTTCCCTCTTCCTTTCTTATATTTATATTTACTTCTCTCTTATTACAATATGATTTAATTTCATTCAATTAATGGTCAATAGTCTATTCCGTGTTCTAGTAAGGAGAGAAAAACAAGTGAAATCTTAATCAAGATAACCATCATGTATAGGTTCATTTCAGTGAAGATGCTGTAGAGAATTTTCTTGTCAAACAAGATACCTTTTATTTATTTTATAAATATCACTTGTACAGTGATGTTTCTGGTGTACATATTTGATACATCAGAAAAAGCAAGATGAGTGATATGGCGAAGGTATTAATGTAGTTTGTTATTTTTAAAAAGTTGATATTGTAATTGCATTTATTTAAACAGGATTCTGTGTGAACTCTTAGGTGTTACGATTGTTACTATGTGAAATGATATCTTATTGCTATGTTCATAATAGCCACAGTCTTGTTAACTGTTGGGCGAGCATAATCCTGCATCCATGTGATAGAGAAGAACAAATCAACAGCAATTTATTGACCAGCACTCAGTAACCAGAAAGAGTTAATTGCTTCATCCAAAGTGCCTGATTGCATTCAGGGAAACGTTTAAAACTCCAGGAAGAAATAGACTCATTATCTATTTTATCTATGTGACAGAGACTTTCTAATTAACAATGGCCCCATTCAGGGTTTTTTATAATTTGAGGTAAAATTAATATACAGTGAAATGCATAGATCTTGAGGGTAAGATTCAATCAGGTTTTACAAACATACATTTCTGTGACTACCATTCCAACCGAGGTAAACATTTGTATCATCCAGTTCACAGATGTCCCATCCCATTTAATTTGCACCCTTATCTCAAAGGTTTTGCTTTCTAACATCAAAGATAAGTTTTGGACTTCTAAAAATTAGAATCAAAAAGCATGCAATTTTTTTGGAGGGAGGGGGACTTCTCATGTGAAACATAATATTTTTGAAATACATAAATGATTTTGTACATATCAGTACACTTTATCAGTAGTACTTTTTAATTACTAACTTCCAACATATGAACATACCACATTTTATTTTTTTATACTTCTATGATAGATATTGGTTATTTTTTTTAGTTTCCTAATAGTGTAAACGAAGCTATTCTAAACATTCTAAGTCTTCTCACAAGTACACATTATCACTTCTTTTGGGTAATTATTCAGGAGTGGCATTTCTGGGTAATGAAGTAGGTACGTGTTTTAACTATATAAGAAAACACCAGTTTTCACATTCCTAGAATCAATGAATCGATGGAGTTTCAGTTGCTCTATAGTCTCACAAACATTAGTTTGTCAGTCTACTTTGATATTGGTCAATCTAGTGAATGTGGAATAGTATCTCATCTTGGTTTTTTTCTTAATTTTTTTTCACATTTATTTCTTATTGAGAGACAGAGAGAGGCAGAGCATGAGCATGGGAGGGGCAGAGAGAGAGGGAGACACAGAATCTGAAGCAGGCTTCAGGCTCTGAGCTGTTAGCACAGAACCTGATGCGGGGCTTTAACTCACAAACCGTGAGATCATGACCTGAGCCTAAGTCGGATGCTCAACCAACTGAGCCACCCAGGTACCCCTCATTTTGGTTTTAATTAATGACAACTAATGACCTTGAGCATCTTTCTCATGTACTAATAGCCATTCATATCTCTTCTGTTTCAAAATGTGAGTTCAAGATCAGTTTTCTATTTTTTAATTGGTGGTTCGTATTTTTATTATTGATTTGTAAAACTTTGTTATATATTCTGGACACAAACCTCTTGCCAAGTTTGTATTTTGCAAATATTTTATTTTTTGTAAGTTAGTTTTTTAATGAGATGTTTTAATTTTTGATGAAGTCCATTTTATCAATGTTTCATTTATAGTAAGTTTTTTTTTGTTCTATTTAAGAAATCTCTGTCTATACCCAGATCACAAAGATATTCTCCTACAGGTCTTAGCTTTTTTATTTAGACTTATGATACCTTAAATTAATTTTTGTCTATGGGATGAGGTAGGTGTGGATGCTCATTCTTTTCAATATGTTAATCTATTTTATTCCATCATTTGCTGAAAAGACTTTCCTTTTCTCATTGAATTACCTTGAGACCTTGTGAATCTAATTCTATATTTGTGAATCTAATTCTGTTCTCTATATTCTATTCAGTTGATCTAGTTATATGTTGTCACATCAGTATCATGTTGGTTGATAACTGTAGTTTTGTAATAAGACTTGAAATTAGACAGTGGGCGTACTCCAACTTTGCTCTTCTTTTCAAGATTTTCCTGGCTATATTAGGAACTTTGCATTTCCCTGGGAATCTTAGAAATAACTGTCAGTTTACACACACGCACACACACGCGCACACACACACACACACACACACATGCACGCACACATACACACACACACAGAGTTTTTGGGATTTTGATGGAGATTAATTTAATCTATAAATCAATTTAGAGAAAACTGATATCTTAACAATATTAAGTCTGCAACTCATAAAATTGGTATATCTCTCCATTAGTTTGGGTCTCACAAGATTTTCAGTGTAGGGGTTATACATACCTATCTTTTGATTCTATAAGAAATCAAAATTTAAAATTGAACTTTTCAAAGACAATTGAGTTTGAAATATTGTTCTTGTACTTCCAACCTTGCAAAACTTACTTACTAGTTCTAGCAGTATTTTTTTATGGTTTGTAGCATTTCCTGGGAATCTAACGTATAACGTTTTCTGCAATAATCATGTTGTGTGTGAATAAAAGTTTAACTTTTTCTTTTCCAATATTTATGACTTTTATTTGTTTTTCTTGCATTTTTACATTGTTAGGACCTGCATGTTGAATTGGGAGTGGCAAAACAAAACTCCTGGTCTTTTCTTGATCTTGAGGGGAATGAGTTTTTGGATTACGTCTTTGATTCATGTTACTCATTACTATGTGGTTTAATTTCTAAATATTGGAGTTTTTTCGAATACATTGTTGTTACTTGTTTCTAATTTAATTCTATTATGTATAAAGGACATATTTGTAGGATTTCAATGTGTTGAAATTTACCGATGTTTGTTCCATGACCCAGCACAGTGTCTACCAGCTAGAACATTCCATACTCATTTGAAAATATGTGGGGGGATGGGCTAAATCAGTGATGGGCATTAAGGAGGCACTTTTTTGGGGATGATCACTGTGTGTTATAAGTAAGTGATGAATCACTGGGTTCTACTCCTGAAACCAATACTACACTCACTATATGTTAACTAACTTGAATTTAAATAAATAAGTTAAAAAACAACATATATATACATATATAAATATACATATATAAACAATATATATACATACATATGCATTCTGTAGTTATTGATTGTAATGTTTCAAAACATCAATTAAGTCAATGTTTTGGTGTCCAAATTTTCAACATTGTTAACAATGCTGTTTAACTTGTTCTATCAGTTACAAAGCCAATAGTGTTAAATACTGCAACTATGTTTGAATATTTGTATATTTCTCCATTTAGTTCTGTCATTTTTTTTTCTTTTTATGCATTTTAAAGCACTGTCACTTGTTTTGTACACAGTTAGAAATGTTATGTTCTTTCTTATGGATTGATTTTTAATGAGATGTTTTCTAGTCCCTTGGTAATAAAGATTATTTTACATTGTATTCATTTAGCAACTCTAGTTTTTCCTTTGCTTATTAACTGCATGGTATGTTTCCACCAGTTTACTTCCAACCTATCTATGTATTTGTATTTAAGCTTCATTTCTTATGAAAAAAAGCATAATTGGGTCTTGTAAAAATATTTATTCTGAATATTTATTTTGCCTTTCAGTTGCAGGCTGTAATCCATTTATATTTATTTATTTATTTTTCAACGTTTATTTATTTTTGGGACAGAGAGAGACAGAGCATGAACGGGGGAAGGGCAGAGAGAGAGGGAGACACAGAATCGGAAACAGGCTCCAGGCTCCGAGCCATCAGCCTAGAGCCTGACGCGGGGCTCGAACTCACGGACCGCGAGATCGTGACCTGGCTGAAGTCGGACGCTTACCCGACTGTGCCACCCAGGCGCCCCTAATCCATTTATATTTAATATAATTGTTCATCTGTTTGGATTCAAGTCTATTTTCTTGCTAATTCTTTCCTAGTTTTCCATTTGATTTTTTTTTTCAATTCCACACTTCCTGTCTTCTTTTCAGTTAATAAAATCTTTCCAGGTTTCCATTTTAATTTCTCTTTTCTCTTTTATTTTTTCCTTATCATTTTACATTTACCCTAGAAATTAAAACACTAACTTATCACAGTATTCTGTGATATTCTTCAGAATATTTTATTATATTTTTATATACTATATGACAATATAAATTATGATTTCATTTATCCTTCATCCTTTGACTATCACATGTCTATGTATTTTACTAATATCAAAATGCAATATGGGGCTTCTGGGGCTCAGTTGGAAGAGCATGTGACTCTTGATCTCAGAGTCATGAGTTAAAGCCCCAGTTGGTATAGAGATTACTAAAAAAATTTAAAAACTTAAAAAAGAGATCATTAGTTTTAAAAAAAATGCAATGCTATAAAACTAAACAATCAGTTGTCTTTGTACAGAATTAAACCTGAAAAGAGAATATTTTAGGGCAGCCTGGCTCACTCAGTTGGTGGAGCATGCTACTCTTGATCTCAGGGTTATAGTTTCGAGTTCCATGTTGGGTGTAGACATTACTTAAAAATAAAATCTTAAAAAAAGATAATATTTTATATTCCCCAGATATTCACAATTCTCAGTGTTCTTTATTCCTTCCTGTAGATCCAAATTGCATCAAGTGTGATTTCCTTTTAACCTGAATATTTTCCTCTATATTTGCAACAGTGCAGCTCTCCTAGTGACTGACGCTCTCGGCTTTTGTTGCTGTGAAAATTTGACCTGATTTTTTAAAGAATATTTTGCTTGATGTAAAATATGGTCTCAAAATTATTTTTCATTTCAGTACTCAAAAGTTCTTCTTTCATTGTCTTCCATTTTCTATTGTGTCTAGTCAAAAGTCTGCTATTATTTATATTACTGTTACTTTTTATGTAATATGTTTCTTTTTCCCATGACTACTTTTGTGGTTTTCCTCTTTATCTCCAGTATAATTTTCCTACATGTGGTTGGCCAGGTATTTATCTTGCTTAGGTTTTACAGAGGTCCTTGGATCCACAAACTGATGTTTTCTTTTCTTTTTTTTTTTTTCCCCCAAAGATTTGAGAAACTCATAACCATTATTTTCTGCTCTGTTTTCTCAATTCCCTTTGGGATTTGAATAACATGTATGTTAGACTGCTTGTCCCTGGGGTTCCTCAAGCTTTCTTAGTTGTTTTTTTAAATCTGTTTTTTCCCCCATATTGGTGAATTTCTACTCTTCTGTCTTTAAGCTCAGTAATTCTGTCTTCCTCAGGTTTCCATCTTCTGTTAAATCTACCTAGTGGATGTGTCACTTCAGATATTGTCCTTTTCGGTATGGGAATTTTCATTTGACTCTTTTTTATACTTTTTATGTATCTATGACAACATTTTCCTATAAGCTTTTGTACATATCTATAATAATTACTTTAAAACTTTTTAATGACTAATCCAATCTTTGGGTTATCTCAGGGGCTACTCATATTCTTGCACATTTGCATATTTAGTGAATTTTTAATTTACCTTAGACATTATGATAATAAACTATAGTGAGTCTAGATCTGTGATTGGCACACATTTTCTTAAAGGCCCACTCACTAAATATTTTAAGTTGTTTCCAGGCAATCTCTGCCATAACTAGCTAACTCTGCTGTTGTGTTGGGAAAGAAGCAACAAAAAATATGTAAACAAATGGGCATGGCTGTGTTCCAACAAACATTATTTTAAACACCAGGTGGCATGTCTGTGGGGCATGACTTACTCAACCCTTCTCTAGAATATGCCTTTTTATTGAAATCGTGTTCAGTTTTATTATGGCAGGCAGTTAGATTACTGGAACATCTTTTTTGTTCTGTCAGTCTTGGCTTATTATTTATTTTGGTGGCTCTAAATCAGTTTGAAATTCATTCTAGGTATTTTTCTTATACCTAATGTATGGACTTCCCAGATCTCTACCGAACAGTCAAGGTGCTCAGCAAGGTCTCTTAGGCTGCTTATAACTCATGGTGTCATCATTCAGTGGTTAACCTAATATTGAGTGATTGTCAGTAAGTACTGTGGAGTCTTATTCTGTGCATACCTAAACCAGCCTTTAGACGAGGTCCATAGTTTGAACTCTCTCTGTTCTCTAACTGTATGCTGCTCCTTCTTATCTTGTACTCTGCTCTGAAAATTCCAGCCACTTCAGCTGCCTTGACTTCTCATCTCTGGATCTGCAGCTCAACAAAATTGTTACTCGGTTTGAGCTAAACAACTCTGTACAATGAAACGATAAAATCCCTTCAGACAGAAGCCAGGGTAATTGCAATAATTACCTCAAAGTTCACAGTCTCGTATTGCCTATTGTTTAATGCCTGCAAATAGTCTCTGTAGATATTTTTTTCCCCAGTTTTATACGTTTTTCCTTTTGGTGAGAGAACAAATTTGATACTAGTTATTCCATGAAGACTGAAAGTGGAAATTCATCAACATCTCTGATTAGAAAACATATACTTCTCCTGTGTTTATTTTTACTGTCACGTGACTGCCACACTTACAACAATTCTGACACCAGGTGTGTGTGTGTTTTTCCCACACCAACCAATTCTGCAATACCAGCTCAGTGTCCTACAATTTAATTCAGACACTATCTACCTAGGACCGAGCCCTTAACCTATGGGATTTGACACTTATTTGTCAGTAAGTACTGTGGAGTCTTATTCTGAGCCCCATAAGACTGCCCCCTCCACCCCCCGCTTCAAATATCAATCACAAGTTTGGGTTGTTACCTGTACTTCTGACTGACTGGTCATAGATTGGAGGTTGTAAGAACTCCTTTTTTGAATTTGATTACCTCTCAGAGTGGTTCATAGAACTCAGGAAAAAATTTGTTTACTATTTATCAGTTTGTTATAAAAGGATCTGATAAAGGATACAGTCGATCATCCACATGGCAGAGATGCACAGGGAAAGTTATGTGAGAAGGGGCAAAACGTTTCCATGCCCTCACTGGGCATGCCACTCTCCTGGCATCTCCATATGTTTATCAAACCAGGAGCTCTCTGAACCCTATGCTTTCGGGATTTCTTTAATGCAGCCTTCATCATATAGGCATAATAGGTCATTAACTCCATTTCCAGCCCTTTTCCCCTCCCTGGAAAATAGGGGGCAGGGAGGGCTGAAAATTCTAAGCTTCTCATTATGGCTTGGTATTTCTGGTGATTAGCCTCCATCCAGAAACCCACCAAGAGTCAGTGCATTAGAACAAAAGATACGGGCATCATCCAGCAAATTCCAAGGGATTTAGGAACTATGTCAGGAACCAGGGTCAAAGAACAAATATTAGAACAAAAATGTTCCTAGTGCTTTCATCACTTAGAAAATCATAAGAATTTTAGGAGCTCTGTGCCAGAATCCAGGGGCAGAGACTAATATATGTATATATATATTTTTGTATTATGTCACATACTTTTTAATTTTTAAATAAGACTCTAGTCAGATATCCCAGGATTAGACTTAAGGAATGTTTAAACCTTGTTTATGTCATTGGTTATTGGCCACTGAATAATATTTCACCATGACACTCAACATGTGTTCAGGGTGCATTTACATTTGAAGTGTCATTACCTGAATGTATAACTGTTAAAAATGCAACTGTACCAAAATTTGTACAGGGAAAGTTTAAAAATTAAAGAGGCTTAATATTTTAGGAAAATCGTGTATTTGAATGAATATATTATGAACTATAGATACTCTTGACCTAATTCTCAGTAAAATTTCCTTCCATGATTCCATATTTCACTCCTCTTCAGTGTTCCATATAGACTACAATTAGCACTGTGCTTATGAGTCTTTATATCTGTTTCTAAATTGGTAAAGCCCTGGCATTGAAATCTATAGTGAAAATAATGCACTTAGGTTAATCATCATTGTCAAATTTTCCTAATTATAAGCATATAATTAAACATAGAAATTAGGAACATAGTTTGGTCACTTTAATTTATATATTAGTAATCTGTTCAATAATATAATTTCAATATACTTTCATAAAAGAGGTTGACAAGAGGTCAGAAGGCTGGTCTCTATTTCCAGCTATCTTGTTCTGGTATCCACTCTGGCGTTAACAACTTTCCTTGGCCTAAGCAGCATGGAAGCTTTGTGTCAGAGTCCAAGCTTGCATGAAAGTTATGTGGGAGGCTTGTCCAAAATGCAGATTTCTGTGCCCACCCCAATTTTGTGTGTACCATAGGTTGAGAATCTTCAAAAAAATATTCTCCAATATTACATCCATATGGAAGGTATATATTAAATCAACATGTAGGATGATAATCTCCTTTGCCAACAAAATAATGTCCATAGCCCCTATGGTTATTAAAGAAAGTCTTCTTTTTGGAAAGTTAACAGATGTGACCAAAATGAGGATTTAACCTGCTATTAGGAAAACAATCTTCAGAAACTAACTTTATATACCACATTATTTCATGGAAGGAGTTTGTACTCTACCGTTAACTTCTAAGTTTTTTAGCTTTAACAGACATGAAAAAATGTATCTTAAATACAAATTAAATGTCGAACATTAAATGGTTGGAAAATGACTTCTAATATTCATATTTGCTTTTCTCTGTATTTACAAAGTACAAATATGAAGACTGACATCATTATCCATTCAATTTTTATTATTATAGATTATTAATTAATTTGTTAGTTTGTTTATGATAAATATTTAATGATATTTTTGCCAGATTATATTTTATGAACACTTTCCTCTGATTGGATTAAAAGTCCAAGATTTTTTCTGGCTACTCTCCTATATTCATGTTGCCATAAGAGAACTTCTATTTCTAGAAGGAAACAGAATTGGAGCAACAATTATAATTCATTTTTTTTTCTCACCCCTTACTCTTCAAAAGAAGGGAGAATTGAAACCCAGTCCCTAATTTGTTCCATATTTAAACCCTTCTGAAATTCTGCCACAGTGTCAGAGGCTTCTTAACCCAAACTGTAGTAAGAATATAATAAATGAATGCATTAGGCTCCATTGCTTATGAAGCATATACATGACTACAAATAAATTGCTTTTAAAATAAACCTTGTCAAATTATAGAAGTGTGGTGTAGGATCATACCCCTAAGAAAGAGGGAGGGTGGGATTGTGCTGGGAAGATTTTCTACAAGAAAAACCTCGTGTAATTAACATGACTCTGTCCCTTTAACTTTTAACATACTTCCCCAATTAAGCTTTCAAGGCCTTGAACTACAATATCTGGCCATAGCAGCCAGAAATTGATTTATTCCGGAAAATCACTGGAGCCTCTGACCTCTCTGTTGGAGAATTTTATTTAGCTTTTTGGATATTTGTTTCCTTTTTTGCCCTAGCAGGAGGGTGAAAAAGAAATGATGTAAATATTTGCATATGTTCTAACGGGAGCTTTTATTATTTCAATCTTCTTTTTTAGACCCTGGATTATAATACTTAATCATTGTTCTATGAAGGGAGAACTATAGCTATTTTATGTTATAAGCATTTTCAAAAGCATAAATAATGCACAGAAAATTTAGAGTTAGCTTATCTTATAAATATTAGAATAACATGTGGTGGATGTTTTGCTTACATGTTAAGAAATTTTATTTCAATCCAAATCTTCATGAAAATTCCTATTACTATTATTGTCATTGTTGCATTCTAAAATTAATGCACAGGGACTCACAAAATAATAGAAAAAAGTAGATCATCAAATGAAATTCCATCTGTTTTGAGATGTGCTAAATAATCAAAGATCATCACCTTGGGTTCAGGACCTGTATGGCCCTTCCCACTGCCATGTTATCTCCCCCCCTTTTTTATAGAGTTTGCAAGGGTTCTATCACTCTCGCACATGTCTGCTTTCTTGGGGAGTTGAAGACGAGTCTACGCTGACTTGACTGTGCTGAAGAACATCTCCTTGCACACCGCTCCTCATATTTATATGTGAGAGTTGCCTTTGTGACGATTTCTTCCTCAGCTGTGTGTTGGCACGTAGAGGCCCCGTGGGACAATGAGCCATCTCCCCGGCTGCTTTTGCCAGCACTGCATTTTTGCTTCTGTCATTCCCCTGCCTTGGTCTTAGCGCTGGTAACAAACCACAGGTGTTACAAACTCTAAATTGGAATTGGATGTTGGATTCAAAAACTCATGATAATTACACAGCTGTTTTAAATTGTGGTTAAGTGGCCGAAAACTGCCAAGAAACCCCACCCACATTCATTACTGTCTAAACGAAAAGGACGTGTATACAGTGATTATGAGGTTTCATACGAATCCCCCAAGCCATAAAGCAGACTTTCCTAATTGTCAGCTGGACTGTGCAGTGCTTGTTTAAAATAATTAGAGCACGGCAGCAGATTCAGCAGCAAGCCTCATTTTTTTTTTTTTTAAAACCTCAGTGCAGGTTTTTATATCAGATACTATCAGCTTCCTGTTCATTTTGACACTATCATTCTGCCAGTCTGGAAAATGGGGAAGAGGAAAGAAAAGAATCATCCTTAATGTACACAAATAATGCAGCCCCAAAGTCAGGAAGATCCGGCCCCATGTGTGAGATGGGAACAATTCAGCAGACAAATCTAAACTGGGGGTGGGGGGGGGATGTGATTTTCTCTCATTTTTTTTTTCAAGAGGGAGAGCTGAAATCTTTCTTAATTACCGCTTATTCCAATGACAGAATTGTAATTTATCATTTAGTTGTAATTTGACATATGTTCACACCTTTGCCATTTCCAATTTCCTCCTTCATTCTAATTGTCTGCTTCACTCGCCTGTCATGCGCTCCTCTTGGGATTAATTCGAGCTGTCTGTCTGCACCAGGCTACCAGCACACTTGGGGCTGCCGAGAGCGTGACAGTGTCAATGTGCACACAGTTTATCTAAGGCATTACCCAGCCATCACACTCCCGAATCCTCGCCTCCCTCACTGTTTACTGTTTATTCCACTTTGCATTTGTGACTTTTCCATGTTGTATTAGACTCTAATTATGCTCTTGGCTGTCAGCTGTAAAGAGAGAGAACGTTACATTAATTACAGTGGAGGGGGAGGTGCTTAGGATTGGTAATAAATGGACCAGTAGATGTCTCTCTCTGTCTCTAAGATCCATGCATGATTTAAATACTCTTCTTGTTCCACTTTGGTTTGAATCCTTGATAGATGCCTATCCTCAGACATAAACATGCAAACGTTCAAGCTAATGTAGCTATTACATGCAAAGCCATTTTCCCCCCTATCTCATCTGAGACTCGGTAAATTGGCATTAGTAGGAAAGCAACCTCAGCTTTTAAATAACTATCGGTTTTCAAAGGTCAATCGTTTAATCCGTGGATGGTGTCAAAACAAGCATAATGGTGAGTGGTGATGGAGGGGAGCACACTCTGTGAACACTGATATAGTTCAACTTTGTAGAGGTAGATGTTGCTTTGGTCCATTGGAAACTCTTAATTTCCCCTTTCTAAGGCCATCTCAGCTCATTAAATTCAGCAGTAATTTTACATTTGACATCACTTTTTTGCCTTCAGAAAAAATTCTTCTTGTTGCTTCCAGCCTACCTAAACCATAATGATACAAGTTTTCTGTTCTGCTGAGTAGATTTGCACTGTAGCTAAAACTTCCTGGCAATACAAAGTGGAGGAAACATATCCTACCCCCCACCCCACCCATTAGTCCATTAAGATGGACAATAATTCCTCGAATTAGTTGCATCATCCCCGTTGGCCTGAAAGAGTAAATGTGACTGCCTTGAATATCTAATTATCTATGGAGATGGACTTAGATGTTGTTTTCTCCTCTTAGAATGTCTTCAGTCATGCTTCAGGTAATTGTGGAGCTGAGGATATCCCGTAGCTTAGTTTCTTTTCTTTCTTTTACAATCCCAGCAATTAAAGTTCTGCTAATTATGGTATTTTAGCTTCAGACACTTAGATTTAATTCTGTATACTATAAATACTGCATAACTCTATGGTCTTTATTTCACATATTCTCAGTTTATGAAATACCTGTATTCCTGAAAACACACACATTAAATCATATTGCTAAGTTAGAGTTTTTATGAAAAGCTAATAAGGCACGGGTAAAGAAAGTAACAGTCTATAAAATATGACAACTGAAGACAAAAGTTGTGAAATATTGTTCAGACTTTTCAAAAAACAGTTTTAAATAAGAGACCATAATTTCTGGCATTTACCTAAACTATCTTAACCATGTATATTCTACACTAAAATGAATATGTAAGAATGTGGTCATCTCTTGTCTTTTTTTTTTCTTTTTTAAAGCTTTGATGTTTCCATTTCACTCTTCCATCTTCACTCTAGGGTGAATCAATTCTAAAATACTCTAGTCCAAATTGAGATTTTTAAATGTCATGTGAATAGAATATAGCCAATTATAATCAAAATTCCAGCAACCAGAATTTTCTAGCGTTTAATGGTTTGGGCTAAATACATTTAAGGAGAAAAAGTTCAAGAATAACAGGATTGGTATGAGAGCATAAAGAAGGGCAGTAGGATACTGATGACTTGGAGGACAAGTGCAATATAAGGGCAACAGATCATCTCAGTAATTAACATGCAGTGTTAAACTGAACAATCGAATCATGTTCTATAATCTTTGACACCTACTTTGAAGGATTTAACACTGCACATGCCTTCTTTATTTGCTAGGTATGCTTCATATTCATTTTATGAAAATAATGCAAGGCCTTGATTATTACACACCTGCATTGCTGGAACACATTTTTACCTGGATTCTCTTCAAGTTTGGAATCCTTCTAGTGCACGTTGTCTGTAATCTTGTAATGAATCTAACTCAAATACATAATTTTTTAATTTATTGTTCCCTGTTTTGACCCCTTCGCTGGCTTTGAAGGACATCCATTATGCATAACTATTTCCCACTATTCCATCACAAGAATATGCCACACTTATTCTTGATAAATTGATTGGTTCACTCATTTATTCACATTTGTTCAACAGGTGATTCTATTGTGTATAAAGCAGGGAATAAGACAGAAACTGTTTCCACTTTGAGGCTACTGTCTTAATCTTTGCGCTCATTCCCAAACAATGACTATTTCTACCTCTGTGCTCTTGCTCATTTTTCCCCCTTCCATATATTCCTAACAGCTCTGCAAATCTTGAAGGTACAGATCAATTTTAATCTTCCTAATGAAGTTTTTCTAACTCACACTGTGCCAGAAAATTCAATTTTTAATTACACGTTATTTTATATATTTTTAAGTGTTTCTTTTTTTTTTTCAACCTCACTGAGTCAATGCCCATTTATTCTTTATCCTCCAATGGCTAAAGCGTGTTTCTCAAGTAAGACTGTGCATCCCAATCATTTGTAAAGTTCTTTAATAATCCATATTTTTCAAATTGCTGTACCTTAGAGGTTAGGACCCTCAATGCATTTTTTAAAAAACTATCCCAGAAGAATCTGATCTACCCTCCTGGTTAAGATTCTCTGTTCCAACCAAGGTTGAGCACAAAACACATTGATTAACAGATAAACTGATTGATTCGGGCACTAACTATATTACATTGCCTGCCTTACAGGGCCCTAAGCAAGTTAAATCGTCTTGCTTGTGCCTCTGTTTACACATTTACTACATAAACATTGGTAAAGGACATTGGATATTTCTGGGAAAGATAATAGCATTCGTGCAATGTCCTATTTTATTTCCTTTTATTTATTTAAATTTTTATTTAATTTTTTGGATAAAATTTATCATAGGTGATTTAAAAATTATATTAAATGATGAGATGAAAATTACAAAGAAATTTATTATCTCTCTTTTTTTTTACTATATAAGAAGGAAATTTTCATGGCAATAAGATTTTGCAATTAAAAAGTAAAACAAGAGAAATAACATAGCTAAGAAATAAGTATCTTGGTTATAAAAATATCTCGATGGGGCATCTGGGTAGCTCAGTCGGTTGAGCTCTCGACTTTGGCTGAGGTCATGATCTCTCAGTTCGTGGGTTCCAGCCCCGCGTAGGGCTCTGTGCTTACAGCTCAGAGCCTGAAGCCTGGTTCAGATTCTGTGTCTCCCTCTGTCTGCCCCTCCCCTGCTCGCGCTCCGTCTCTCCCTTTCAAAAATAAATAAACGTTAAAAACAATTAAAAATGTGTCGTTAGATAAAAAATATATCAAGGTACTTTATGGAAAGCATGAGACGTAGAAAAGAGTTATTTCTTTTTTTTTTTTTAATGAAAGTACTGACCTTTAACATTTTTAAATGTTTATTTATTATTTTTGAGAGAGAGCGAGAGAGCAGGGGAGGGGCAGAGAGAGAGGGAGTCACAGAATCCAAACCAGGCTCCAGGCTCTGAGCTGTCAGCACAGAGCCTGACAGGGGGGCTTGAATTCTGGAACCACAAGATCATGACCTGAGCCAAAGTCGGAGGTGCCCTGAAAAGAGTTATTTCTTACTGTCTTGTGGTTGAAAGACTTCCTAGCATAAAACGTGGGCTTATTCTGATAAACTATGGGGGAGGTAATTTGGTTTGTCTTGCAAAGTGAAGTTACAGGCATTTGAAATTATGACTAAGTGGCCAAATACACAATTCAGTAACCCATTAAAAAGATATATGGTCATGGTGCCTGCTGATTTGAATGGGGGTGACTGTGGGAAGAGAACTTTAATGCATATCAATCTAAAAGATTATAATAGGAGAGGACCAGGAGAGTTTACACGAAAACTGCAAACCTAAACATAAATAAGATTCCAAGATCCTGCTGGTATGAAAAAACAAAAAAAGAAATAACCTAAAATGTATGTTCTCTTTCGCTAATTTCAGTGTTTTTAGGACATAGGGAAGACTATGTTGCTGTGAATATCCTTTCCCCTGTGTTTAATGGGAAAAAAAGGAATTATATGAACATACAAAGAGAAAAAAAATTATTTTGGTTATATCGCGTGAGCTTGTTGCAGATCACTGTCCTAGAAAAAATATGTACAATATAATATATAATATAATATAGGGAGGATATATAAAATTTGAGCAAAATTTAAAATAGAAAATCTCTTGGGCACCTGGGTGTCTCAGTCGGTTAAGCATCCGACTTCGGCTCAGGTCATGATCTCACAGTCTGTGAGTTCGAGCCCCACATCAGGCTCTGTGCTGACAGCTTAGAGGCTGGAGCCTGCTTCAGATTCTGTCTCCCTCTCTCTCTGCCCCTCCCCTACTCACGCTCTGTCTCTCTCTCTCTCTCAAAAATAAATGAACATTTTAATAAAATAAAATAAAATAAAATAAAATAAAAATCTCTTTGAAGCCATCAATAGCCAGAAATTGAGAGATAATGATTCTAAAGAGAAGGAAAATTAACAGAAGTAGCTCTTATGATTTTAGATTAATGACCAAAACAAACAAACAAACAAAAAACAGAAACTAATTTTCAGTATCAAATACTACCCGTCTCCTTCATTTCCAACAATGTGCACTCAAAATGAAAGAAAGTTATTTGGGCAAAAAAATATGTTTCGAATATGGAAGTTTGTAATTTTATAAATGAATGTAGAGAAGAGATATGGAATGAGAAATGTGATTAAATCTGAATTGTGGATGCATAAACATAATAATTATGTCTTATGGAGAAAAATATATAGAATTAATATATGACAAGAAGCAACACAAGAAGCAAAAAGTGATAAAGGGAGTTCTAAGAATGTCTGAGAAGTAACAAAGAGCAAATTTACATAAGATCATAATAAATCTAAAGAATGCATATTATGATTTCCAGCAGTCATTTAAAGAATAGTAAAAGGATGTACAGTACAAAAACTGAATGATGAAAAAAATCCTTAATCAATTAAAGGAAAAAAAGAGAAAAATGTATCAGAAGGAGAACAAAGAAGAAAGAAATTAGATGTTAGATTTTATCAGATAAAACAGGGTTTGAAAATTACACTCCATAGGCTGAAATAGACTTGCTACCGATTTTTTATAAAGTTTTATTGGAATACAGCCACATTCATTCATTTACGAATTATCTATGTCTGCTTTTGCATGGCAATAGCAGTGTTGAGGAATTGCCATACACACTAGATGTAACCCACAGAGTCTAAAATATTTACACTCTGACCTTGTATAGAAAGGTTTCCCAACCCCCATTCTAAAAGGCAGAAATAATCAAACTAGATTTAGGAACATGGAAGGGGTGACCTTAACGCACTTAAAAGTGCTATAAATAAATATATAAATAAAATATAAATGCCAATATAAATATAAATGTAAATGTATTGTATATCTTAGAAATATAAATATACAGAAAAAACTGAAAGTAAAAAGTTGTAAAAGAGACCTACCATGCAAACACTAACTAGAAGAAAGCAGGTGGAGCTATACAAATACCAGACAAAATAGATAATAAAGTAAGAAGTATTATTTGAGATACAAAGGGATATTTCATAATAATAAAGGAAAAACTTGAAGAGGAAATAATAAGTATGAATTTTATGAAACATACAGTATAGTTTAATATGTGTAAAGTCCAAACTGATAAAGTTAAAAGAGCTTTATAAATATTCATTTTAATGCCTCTATCATTAACTGACAGAACAAATATTTCCATCAGTAAATAAGAAACAAAGAATTGAACCATGCAATTACAAACAACCTAATTAATATTTGCTATTTGTCTATCATCTATTTATCTAATCTATATTTCTATCTAATTCACTCACAACCATACAATATACATTGTTTTCAAATGTGTATGGGATACTTATCAAAATTTACAATATATTGCACAATAAAGCAAGTCATAACAAATATCAAAGAATGGAAATTGTATAGAATGTGTTCTTTCTATAGTAAAATTAATCCAAAAATCAATAACAAAGTTAATCAGAGTATTACCAAAAGGTTTAAAATTATGCAAAAAACTTGCTCATAGCTTATGGATCAAAGAAGAAATCAAAATGTAGATTAGAAATACTTCGATCTGATTGATAATGAAACTGATTTACAAAAACGAGTAGGATGCAGCTAAAGACATATTCAGTTGCAACACATTGCACATATTTTGCTATAATAACAAAATGATTATCTTAGAAAAAGTAACATCAATATTATAAAATCATTCATGTCAAGGAGAAAGCAGATTAAACACAAAAGTAATAGAAAGAAGGAAATGACAATAGTGAAAATTAATAATACAGAAAAAAACGATACAGAGAAGATGAAGAACATCTAAATTGGTTCTATGAAAATATCAAAACTGATAGTAAACTTGTTAACCTGACCAAGAAGGTGTGGAAGAGAGAATAAATTATTAGCCTGTCAGAAATGAAAAAACGGAAACCACTAACAATAGACAAAGTCTCCCCAGTAAAGAAACCCTGAAAATATACCAAAACACAACTGAAAACGTGAAAGCAATGATCCTATATCTATTAAATTCGTCAAATTTCCAAATAAGAGCTGTCTGCTTAGAAAAGCAAACTGTGTTTGGTTCAATAGTAAATTCTGCAAATCATTTAGAAGTAACATAATTGTGTGTGAACTATTCCAGAGAAAAGCAAAGAGGGAGCAATTTCCAATTTGTTTTACAAGGTCAGTAATTTTTTACAAGAATGGGAAAAGATACACCAATTTCTCTTAAGTCCTTAAAAAAACAAAGTAAATCAAATCCAGTGATCTATAGAACACAAAATACATTATAACCTTGGGGTCATTCTAAGAATGCTGAAGTGGGTAGGTAGGTCATGCATCACAATAACAATAAAGAATAATAATTATGTGATTATCTCAAAAGATCAGAAAAAGACAACGGTCCCCAAAACTATTAGTAAAGCAGGAATGGAAAAAAATTTCTTTTCCATAAATGGTACCTGCAAAGAATACTTATGGTAAGATTTCCATCTAAAACCAAGAATAGGATAAATATATCCTCTATCACTACCTCTATTCAAATATGTACTTAAGATTGTAGACAGTGCAATGTAACATGAAAAACAATGACATGTGAATTCAAAAGGAAAAAACAAAAATGTATTTTCCAGATTTAATTGTATGCATGTAGAAAATCCCAAGGAATATGTGGAAGGATTATAGGGATTAATATCTAAATGTAAAATGGTGTTTGGATACAAAGTCAATAAACAAAATCAATCGCATTTCTATACATCAACCATTAACACTTATAAAGTGAAATTAAAAAATGGTTGTTATTTGCAATGGCACCAAAAACCATTGGATACCTATTAATAAATCTCATAAAGTTGTACAAAAGTTTTACCCATAAAAGTACAAAATATTTGTGTGAGATTAAAGAAAGCCTTAATATGAGGAAGGGCATATTATGTTCATGAATGAAAATGTCAGTTTTCTCAAAACTGATCCATAGATTCATTGCAATAGCAGTGGAAATTTCATAAGGTGTAGTTTATAGAAATTGAAAAAATTCTAAAACTTATTTGGAAGTACAAACAGGCAACAATAGCCAACACAAGCTGCCAGCAGAACAAAGTTTGAAGACTTGGTGTACTAGATGGTAAGAATTGTTATTAAGCCACAGTGATTAAGACAATGTGGGGGTATGGCTTGAAATATAGGTAGATAGGCCATTGACATAGACTTGGGTGTCCAAATATAACCCAAAACATATTAAGCCACTTTCTCACAAAAAGAGGATGCTTTAAGAGCAGTGGGGAAAAGATGGTCCATTCAATAAATGATGCTGATTCATTGGGACATCCCTTTGAGAGACTAAATTTTAACTTTCTCTCATACCCAGAACAAAAACCAACTCCACGTAGATTATATTATTTATTATTGAGTTTTCTTTTTCTTTTTTTTTTTACGTTTATTTATTTTTGAGACAGAGAGAGACAGAGCATGAACGAGGGAGGGTCAGAGAGAGGGAAACACAGAATCTGAAACAGGCTCCAGGCTCTGAGCTGTCAGCACAGAGCCTGACGCGGGGCTCGAACTCACGGACCGCGAGATCATGACCTGAGCTGAAGTCGGCCGCTTAACCGACTGAGCCACCCAGGCGCCCCGAGTTTTATTTTTCTATAAAAGATAAAGCATAAAGCTGCCAGCAAATAACATATGGAACATATTCATGACTTTGGTGTGTGTAAATATTTGTTAAATAGGAAACAATTATTCCTAACAATAAAGGAAAATATTGATAATTTAGATCTATTAAAATTAAGGTGTTCTCTTTATTAAAGTTACTATTAAGACAGTGAAAAATAAGCCACAGTGCAGAAGGACAGTTTGCAACATATTTAACTGACAAATTATGTATATGCAGAATATATAAAGAACTTCTAAAAACAAATAAGAAAACAATCCCCAGATAACCAAATAGAAAAATTGACCATGGGGTGCTTGGGTGGCTCAGTCAGTTGAGCATCTGACTTCGGCTCAGGTCATGATGTCACGGTCCGTGGGTTTGAGCCCCGTGTCCGGCTCTGTGCTGAAGCTCAGAGCCTGGAACCTGCTTCGGATTCTGTGTGTGTCTCTCTCTCTGCCCCTCCCCTGCTCATGCTCGCTCTCTCTCTCTCTCTCTCTCTCTCAGAAATAAACATTTAAAAAATTGCCAAAAAACAAAACAAAACAAACAACCAGACATTAAAAAGTATTCAGGAAAATGCAATTAAAATCACAGTTAGATACTATTGAACATGTAGCAGAATGGCTAACATGAATTACACTAGCAACACCGTATTTGGCAAAGATGTAGTACAATTGGGACTTGCGTACACTGTTTGGGGGGTTTAAGTTTGTAGCAGCACTCTAGAAAACTGTGGGGTGGTATCTACAAACCTGAATACTCACATACACTATGACCCAGCAGTTCCCACCCCTGGATATATACCTATCAGAAATGTGCATGTCTGTGTCCCATAGTATATACACAAGTTGCATTATTTTTAAAAGTCAAACAGTAGGAAAGAAATGAATGACCATGAAAAATAAAGTGGGTACATAAATTGTGCAATTTCCACGCAATAGACTCCTGTACAGCTATGAAAATCAATGAACTATTACTATGCCAATTTTATAGATAAATCTCAGGCTATTATGTGAATGAAGAAAAGCCAGAAACAAAATGATATGTATTTATAATTCTATTATATAAATTTTCAAAACAGTCAACACTACGTTAAAAACTAATTAATGTTGTTAATAATGGCTGCCTTTGGATGCGCTGTGTGATTGGGACTGGAAATGACACATTGCAGTTTTCTGAGATCTTTGCAGTATTTTATTTCTTGACCTAGCAGTTTTTGCTGGTTTATCCACTTGGTGAAGATTCACCAGTCTCTGAATTCATGATCTTGATCTCCCTTAGACTGATTTCAGTAACCTCCCCATTCATATGCTGAAGCCCTAATGCCTGATATAATGGTATTTAGATGTAATTAGTCCCCATGAGACTGGGGCCCTAGTCCAATGGGTTTAGTGCCCTTATAAAAGAAGAAACACCAGAGAGCTTGCTCTCTCTCTCTTTCTCTCTCTCTGCTTGTGTACAGAGGACAGGTCATGTGAGGACACAGCCAGAAGGTCACCGTCTGCAAGCCACGAAGAAAGCTCTCACCAAGAATCGAATTGGCTGGCATCTTGACCTTGGGCTTTTCAGAAGCGTGAGAAATAAATTTCTATTGTTTCAGCCACCCACTCTCTGGTCTTTTATTATGGCAGCCTGATCAGACTAAGACAGCCCAGAAGCTCCAGGAGGATAAATACCATTTTTAAAAAAAAATCTTGTGTCTCCTGCCTGTATCATTGTGCTTGTCTAAAAGTAGGTTTGCAAGAGATATTTAAATACTTTTTTTTCCTTTCAACACGCCCTTTCAATGAAAGTAAAATCTCACATCCTTTCTTTAGTTTGACTTAAAAAAATGAAACATCACTTTATCTACCATACATAAAAATTGCAAGTAATATTGAATATACTTTTCAAATACACTCCTTACAATTTTGCTATATTCCCTTACTGTTACTCCTACCCTTCTCTCTTTTGGACTTTTGTACCACTGGTTTACAGTTCTTCATAGAATGATTCACCTCACCTTCTAAATCAGTATTGCAATTTGAATACATCTGTATGTTCTTAGTGTTGTATAATACACATTCATCTGTGGATGAAAAGGTATTATCTGGGATCCATTATGTAATACAGGCAGTATACAAAGATATTCATGTATATGATCACAGGTCATTGAAAAATTCAATCCCACATTTTCTGAGGCATTCTATAATCTATAACCTATAATAATCTGTATGCTCTTAGTTTTCACCCAATGGTGCATACGATGTATCATAAATCATTTTAATATATGTCTTTTACTCATTGACTTTTTTCTTTTTTATGTTTTTCACTCCCTTTGAAGTCTTTCTCGATCACTTGTTTTTCGCCGTTTTTGAACAGTGATGCTCAAAAGTATATAGTCAGGTTTGGACTATATTCATTTTAATTCTTTTATTTAATTCATTTAAATTTTTTCAAATACCACTCCTCCACCCCGAAACAAAAGGGGGAAAAAAAGGAAAAATACGCAAAACAAGACACCAGTTCTGTATGTATGGACATGTGTCTTGACATACAAGGACTTCAAAGAATAATACTACAGTGTTTTGCATTTAGGTAGTGCTCGGCTTTCCAAAGAGCTTCACATACTTCAAATTTCTGATGCACCATATAAAAACATAAAACTTTTCTATTACTTATTCTTTGAAATACCCACGTTTCATTCTGTTTTCACATTATCAGAGCTACCTCTGCATCTTGGTCAGGTTTCTGCTATTTTTCCTTTCAAACATTACATTGCAAAACCACAGCGTGAGGGAGTATTTGTAAACAAAGTGTGCCCTTTTCCTGAGTTACTTCATATTTAACCGAGTGTCTCGGTTACCTTTTTTGTTCTTTCTGGCATTTTTTTTCATAATACTGTTAATTTTATTTTTTAAATAATCACAGTATGTTTATTCTAAAGAAACTTACTTGATTACTGCCTTATTGATCGCAGCCAACTTTTTATAAAATCTTTTCCCGGTATTCAACCATCTTATGCTGTAGATTTTCAATATTCTTACACTTTTTTATACCTTGATCCTCCAGACCTCTTACCCTTGAGCACCAACTTCATATGAAGTGATTTGGCATCTCTCTCTTTTTTTATTTTCCTCCTACATTTAGACCTTTGACAAGATTTTACCCTGAAACATCGGATCTCCTCTGAGCAGCATTGACAATCCTTGCTACAGGATTGAATCTCCTTCATAAGATTTCAATTGCTACCTTTCAATTGTGTGGGCTTGCTGTTCCATAAGCAACAGCAATAATTATAATAATGATAATCATAACAACAACAATAACAATAACCTTTCTACAAAGATATTCTACCTCGAGTTGGTAGTAGGCAAGCATAATTAATGCATAAAAGACAAAGAAAATAATTGCTTTATAGTACTGTATGTTCCTATGAAAATTCATTGAAGTTTCTTCACTAAGCCATCTTCAACAAACATGTATTGAGCATCTTGTTTTTTAATGTTTATTTATTTTTGAGACAGGCGGGGAGAGAGTAGAGGAGGGGCAGAGAAAGATGGGAACAGAGGACGATCCGAAGCGAACTCCCCACTGACAGCAAAGACCCCGAAGTGGGCTTGAACTCACTAGCCATGAGATCATGGCCTGAGCCGAAGTCAGATGCTTAACGGACTGATGCCCCCATATTAAGCATCTTAATAAGGGTGTTGATTGATAAGCATGTTACAGTCCCTCTTCACAAGTTGAGTGTATAGAATATTCCTTAAAAAATGTAATGTATAGTAGCCAATTTCTTCATTCCCAATACATTTTCTTTATTTCTTATTCACTCTAAACCAGTTATTTTTATTGATTGTGGATAGTGACTTTTTTGCATTTATTTTGTTCCCAAGAATTCTTCTCCCTTCTGACATCATCCCCGTGATTTGTTCCTAAAGTAGTTGTTACTAGTGGACCTGGCATCAATATTTATATATTAATTTCTTTAATTCATTATTTACTACACTGGTGTTAAGTTGGACCTTTGTTTCCCATTTAAAAAAGTCTATTGTTAAAAATATACACAGTAGAGGTCTTCATGGGCTTTTTTTTTTACACAGTTTTTCCACATCAGATCTTATGCAGCAAGACAGCTTATGCAGCTTCAGAAAATACCAGAACAAGAAGTCTATTTCGGCCAGAGGGTTCTAAAGAACAAGGCAAATGTGGACAAATAAGGGGTACAGTTGGTTAAAATGGGCATGCACCTATCAGGGATCTAGGTAGAGACACAAAATCCAGAGTCTAAGTAATCAAAGTCATGTTTTCAATAGATCAGTGATTCCAAAAGTGCTTTAGCTGCAATTGACAAAATTCTATTCAATCTAAGTTTAAAAAAAAATTCTGATGTAAACACAATGTTACTGGCTTCAGGATTGTATAGAATCAGGGTTTCAAGTGATGTCTCCTATTTACTCAACCCTGTGTAACTGATAAGCAAGAAGCCATTGGCTGTCCAAGAACTCCTTCGGAAGGAAGAGAAATTCTTCAGAGAGCTCAGCATCGTATGTCCCACTGAGAACTTGGTCCAGCCTGAATCTTGAGCCTGTTTCAGAAACAAGTGCATTGCATATGGTATGAATAGTGCAACATCAGCCTTGCCCCAAGCTGTAATGCCTTCTCCCACAAGGAACAAGTGGTTGTGTTAGCTAAAGAGGGCAGGGGCACCAGACAGGGAAAACAAACAGATATGCAATACCCCTGGCCAAATTCAACATGGTTATGATCAAGCTGAAGGAAGTAGGAACCAATCCATAAACATACATGACTGCTGGTGGGACACAGAAACAAATACTGGCTATGAAGGGCCGGACCGAAACAAGAAGGAGGGTTTGGCTAATATCTCTAGAACCCAAAGTCAGAGGGATTGGCTAACAGAATAGTTGCAGAAGTCCTTGCAACAGGTATGGAAACAACCGGAAATTAACATTGATAACAAACCAGTGTATTTAGAGGCATGGGTTCCTCTTGCTCTTTCTTCTGAACATCAGAATCGATATGTATGCACTGAAACAGAGTGTGGGTGGGATTCGTTGCAGGCCAACAAAGTAGGGGTGCATTCCTTGAATGCAGCAAAGCACAAACTTCCTTATAACTTGTATTCCCCTTTTCTAATTATTTAGTTATTGCTAAGGAATTAGATGGACCTGCCAGATAAGCAAAGTACCATTGCTCAAAATAAATGTTAGTTTTCTTTTCATTCTGTCTTAGCACCCCCCAAACTGGTGTTTGATATAGAGGAATTTGTTCTGTAAAAGTCCATATATCTCCACATACATAAGCAACCTATATCCTTTCTTTACATTTCTATTTAAATTCTAGTTAGTTAACAGTATAATATTAGTTTCAGGTATACAATATAGTGATTCATCACTTCCATACAGTACCCAGTGCTCATTACAAGTGCACACCTTAATCCCCACTACCTATTTAACCCATCCACCCCCTCCACCCCCCCGCCCCGCCCATCTCCCCTCTGGTAACCATCAGTTTGTTCTCTATAGTTAAGAGTCTGTTTCTTGAAGAAACCTGTATTCTTGCATCAACTTTTAAACATCCATTTTGCACCTTGTTTATTCCTTACTTTCTCTTGTTCCTGTTTTTCTAGGCAACATGATTATTCCAGCCCTGCTAATCACCGGTTGAGTACCCTTAGCCAAGTTATTGAAGTTCTCCAAGTATCAGTACCTTCATCTCTTAAATGTCTGTGACCTTCTCATAAAGTGCCTTGAGGATTTAATAAGTTGCTCCAGGTAAAGCATTTAGCACAGAGCTTGGCCATTAGGAAACACACAATCAATTTCTTCTCTGCATAAGGAAAAGTAACAAAATAACTCACAATCTCTACTTTTTCACACAATGGCTGACACAGTGACTGAATTACTGTATACTGAATGGTAATCGCATGAAGACAAAGTCTCAGCTGAAAACAAAATGCTGATAAACTGATGGGTCAGTGATTCCCATGTACTTTATTTTCATGAATTCATAAATGATAGAAGCCTGATCCTTTGAGGAAGTGTCTCAGAGAAAGAAAAGATAAGAGACGGAAGAATCAGGAATAACATCATAGTGACTTTTCTCAGCTGGGCCCTGTATTCCAGAACTAAGTCTGTGGAAGGAGGAAAAACAGTTTAAATGAGATTTCTTCAAAATAGGCTTTGTGAGATTCATGCACAGGCAATGTTATTTCTAGGGTCCAAATGACAGAAGTGCCACACAGACTTGGAAACCCAAGCTTTCTACTAACCTTTCCATAATATGTACTCTGGCTGAAAATTGAAAGGCAATAATTTCTGTGAAGAGGCAGCAACTTGAGGAGGGTAAGAAGACCACATTCAAAGGCAGGGCTACTCAAAGTGTTGTCTACATTTGGTGCCCAGTCCATGAACTATTAATACAAAGACTGAGAGCAAGCATTCAGAAATTTTGATAGCTATTTGGCATCACTGTGACATTATAGAATATACTATTTCTCTAGAAATTCTTTTTTATTGTATTTTACAAATTATTGGTTTTGTGTCCAATTATGAGAGAAAGCTCTTCTTCCAGCACAGGTGGTATGAGAAGAACTGCTCGAGGGAATGTTCTGTGTATTACTGGAGGTCACTATCAGCTCTGGAGGGGGCAAGTTACCTTCCTTAGGTGGGTTTCTGGTAGTGAACATCAGTGAAAAGTGAAGTGGGAAAGCTTGAAATGAACTGACCTTTGAGCACATGTGTGCTGAACACAAAGGTTTGATTACTTCCTGTGCACGAAAAAAAGTAAAATACATACTGTGTTCACTGTATACGTGATACCCACTAGACTTCCAAAAAAAGTAGGAGAAATTTTGACCTGGGAACTGAGATCTTGTGTCATGAGGTGGGGAGTAATGAATCCATAAAATTTTGGTTATTAATATCACTGTTAGATCATTTGGTCTTGCCTAGAAAATTTTTGGTTAATATTATATTATTTTCTACATATGCCTATTAATAGTAAAATAGTAAGTAATAGTCATACTGATTGTTACAGGGGAAGTGAAAACAAAACATGATAGTTGCTCAGTCATGCCAATGAATAATGGAGTAAAGGGGAATCTAGGCACCTCAGTAGATCCAAAGGAGAGTTTGAATAAGACAAAATCATTTAGTGCTGAGGAAGAAGGACATCAGGAAAGAGCTCTGGTTATGTTTATTTGAAGGTACAAACCAGATCTAAGAAAAGAAACCAGAGACCAGAAATAATTTATATATTTCTGTCAACTAACTATGTCCGAGTACACAGGGAAGTGGATTACTAGGATTGGCTTTCATAAGCTAGAGAAAGAAGATTCTGGGTCAGAGGTAGGCATGACTTGGGAGGTTAGATCCTGGTATCCAAAATATGCAAGTATTTTTAAATGTTTATTTATTTATTTGAAAGAGAGAGGAAGGGGAGGGACAGACAGAGAGGGAGAGAATCCCAAGCAGACTCCACACTATCAGCCCAGATTCTGTTGTGGGGCTTGATTCCACAAACTGAGAGATCATGAACTTACCCTAAATCAAGAGTTTGAAGCTTTAACCACTAAGCCATCCAGGTGCCCCCCAAATATACATATCTTAACCATTGAGATAAATCCTCTTCCCACATGAGATGGTAATTTCACAGAATTATTAAGTGCTTTTAATGTAAAGAAAAAGAAGAGATGAATTCTGACTTGGTGGAATGTGAGAGTGCCATTGTTTGATGGTAAATACCATGAGCCTTGAAGGATTAAAATAAGACTTTCAATAGACTGAGTTGAATTGGTGCGAAAGAGAATATTCCACACTTTACTGACTTTGTAACCTTGAGTAAGTTACTTCAAATCTCTATGTCTCAGTTTCCCTATCTCTAGGAGATGGTGAACAATAGTTGTGATGTTATAGGGTTAGTTACAGAAAAATTGGAGTAGATAGTGAGAAAGTAAAAATTAGTCCCACTGGTGATCCCATGTTGCTAACAGAATATCAATGACGTTTGCGATGATAAACGATGAGACCAAGAGAACAAAATATTTTCAACAGGACACACACAAGGCCTCATTTAGCCATGCAATAACTAAAATAACTGCCCCTTTGCACCAATGACATTCTAGGTCTGCTTTTTTCTCTTCCTCCTGAAAATGATTATGTAAATATCTGATTGCTAGACTGGTCCTCACAATTCTAACCAGCACAAACAATCCCTGTAATAAAAAAAAAACAAAAACAAACAAACAAAACAAAAACTACCTCTTTGCTGTAACATTGAGATGTATCCAGGATATCTGAGGAGTGTGTTTTCCCCTTGCTTCAGCAAGCTGGAAAGATTTTTTTTTTTGTCTACAAGGTGTGCCAGTGGCCTCCTGTGGTATTTAACAACAGAAATAATTTACAATAGAAAATGCAAGGTATAGAAATACTGCATGCCTACATGCAAGAAGGCCAACCAGTATTCGTCTCTTTTACAAATGAAAAAACTGAAGTGGAGTTAGTAAAGTCACTTTCTTCAGGACACAGAATACCATGTAGCTGGTACATCTGAGGATTAACCAAGTATCCAGATCTGGTGTTTGGCCTTATTGCAGAGCTTTTGTCAAGAGACTCGGTTTGGGGGAGAATAACAAAGAGATGATAAAAGGCCAGAATGAACAACAACAAATCCTAAAAATTGCAAAGCATCCGTGAATACAGGATGGTGGGTTGAGCTGTGAGTCAATATCTATTATTCTACCAGCTACTGTGCTAACATTGACCCTCACTCACCCCAAAGTGTCTCAACTATACTCAGCCATAGATGACTTCACTTCGTGGAGTCACTCTTCTCCACGGGGTTCTTGCAGGGCCACAGAACTGGATCATCTAACACTTTATCCTCCTCTTCTACATACACAAGAAGAGAACGAAGTCTAAGTAGTTAGTGGGGAAGCCAAAAGTTCATGTCTCCTTGCGATATAATACTTTTCCATGGGAAAAATTAGCTCTTATGATGTGAAAATTGCAATAGCCCCTTCATTCACAAACACGTGTTCTGCCTTCCTACAATGGCAGCACAGACCTCTGTCAAAGGTGGATCAAAACAGACAATAATTTACAAAACCCTATTTGCAGGCCGTGTCTCAAGACATTTAGCTATTCTCAACGACTTCATCAGACAATTTTAAACTCTTCTTTTTAAGTATTCTGCAACTTCTCATATATTTTTTAATGTTTATTTATTTTTGAAAGAGAGTGCACGTGGGAGAGGGGCAGAGAGAAGGGGACAGAGATCTGGAGTGGGATCTGCGCTGATAGCAGCTTCAATGTGGGACTCAAACTCCCGAACTGCAAGACCATGACCTGAGCCCAAGTCGACGCTTAATTGATTGAGCCACCCAGGCTCCCCTGTGACTTCTCATATCTTAAGGAAAACACCAACTGTTCACCTATTCTCTTTTCCATTAATAATTTAAATCGGTAATTTAAAAATCAAGCAAAATTTATTTTACTTTTTACTTGACTTATTTAGATTATTAAATCACTTTAAGTTTTAAAATATTTTGGTGTATCTACCAGGAACACTTTATTTTGACTATCTTTGCTCTCCTTCTTAAGTTATGTTGACTTTTCTATGCACATCTCCCATTTATTCCACGACCTTTGCTGTTTTTCTCATGGTCCCTCGTAATTCATCTGTGACTGTTTCCACTCACCATTTCTCTAGTTACATGTAGGTGTAGACTGTATATGTTTTTTACCCTCTTCAGTAACTCCAGTAATGAAATCGAGTAATCTGCTAAATGAAATGCAGTACTCCCCACTCCTTGATTTTATGGGTTAGGTATTGACTTTAACTCACACAGTTATAAATAAAATCTACTGAAGCTAAATAATTTCCTCCTAGGTATCATTTCCCAATTTAATTACAATATTAATCTTTTTAAAAAATATTTATCCTAAATTGTACAGCTGTAAAGCAGGGGTGGCAAGCAAATACTTTGCAGCAGGAGATAGCCTCCTTTCCTATTATAATAGTTTACAAGGATTTTAAGAAAATCCTACAGTTTCTTCCCTACTTTTCAGTAAACCTTCAACCTACTTCTCAGAGGTCACAAAGTTCAGCTCCTTTAGGTGTTTCTTCTGATATTTACCTCTCTGTTGTTGTTGTTTTTTTTTAAGTAATGCATTCCTACTGATACTGGTTTTCAGCTGTGATGATTTAGCTCTCTTAAAACACCTCCTCATGCATGCACGTATTTTTCCTCTCTTCCACCTGGACTCCATGCTGTGATTATATCATAATGTGTACTTATACCAATGGTGAGTGTTTAACTATCGTGACTATATCATTTTAATCCATAGCTAAGCTATATATTTTACTATAGTTGTTTTTTTTTTTTTATTTTTTGCACAACTCTCTGTTGTTGTTGTTGTACGATATTGATCCTCTTTTTTGTTGGTTGAGTTTTTCATGATGAAAACATCACCCCTATGTTCCCAAACTGCACCCCCAGGAAAAAACAATTCTCTATCAATACGTTTAAATACTTTCCTAATCTTTCCATTTTATCTTCAAATTCAGATATATCCCTCCTTAAGCCCTCTGTTCTCCTATATATACAGGTTGCTCTGGAAGCCTGACACACATCTGTCATCTTGAGATTTCCTATCCCTGTGAGTCTAGGGCTTCTTTTTCAGTACTCATCTTTAAACACTCTGCTTTCTGTTTCTTGATTAACTTGTTCATTAATATCTGTCACTATTTTTTTGAGACGTTTTACAAAGATGGTAAGTTTGAGATCTTGCATATACAAAGAACTCTTTAATCTATCTTCAGACTTGATTGCTGGCTGATGGATTCTAGTTGGAAATCATATTCCCTTAGAATTGTGGAAGGATTATATGGCAAGCATGTGCACTGTTTCATTTTCCTCTGGGCCTTTGCATTAAGAAGGGGCCATGTGTCTGGAATTAAGTGGCGTATACCCTTTTCAGCTCTGGCCCCTTCAACCTCCTCAGGAGTTGCTACTCTGTCCCTTTTCCCTTGGATGGCAGCTGATGGGAGATCCAGTGCAGAATTCTGAGTCCCTAAATGGGAGCAGAGGCACTACGGAGCAGACCTAGGCTCCTGAGTACTACCATCACCGGCAGGGCTGAGTCAGGAGAGAGAATTCAAATTCCTCTGTTGAGCCACTGGCATGAGAGTTGTTACAGAAATCAGCCTGTCTTGACTAATACGCACGTTCCATTGCCTTCTAGCTCTAAGATTTACTGGTAAGAGGTTTAATGCTACCCTGATGCTGATGTTTTGTATAGATCTAATTAGTTTTCTTTTTTCCTTTGCTACACTCTTTTATGGATCTTCGGTATTCCTTACTCTGGGCCAGTTCATTAGAGATTAATGTCCTTTAATTCTTATGCTTTTTCTTTAATTATTTTCTCCTACATCTTTCTATGTATACTATTAATTAGATGTTAGACTTCCTAGAATTACTTTCTTTCCAATTTTATATCTCTTAGCTTTTTGTTTGATATCTTGGAAGATGTCCTCAAATTTATCTTCCACACTTTTGGCTGCATTTATGATTTAAGTCATATTTCTAATTTTCCATAATTGTCTCTGAATTTTACTTTTTAAAAAAATGTTTTTATTTTATTTTATTTTTTAGAGAGGGAGAGAGAGAGAGTACAAGCATGTGCGAGAGAGCAGGGGAGGGGTAGGGAAAGAGGGGAACAGAGGGTTTGAGGCAGCCTCTGTGCTGATAGCAGCAGGCCCCTTGTGGGGTTCAAACTCAGGAACTGTAAGATCATGACTTGAGCTGAGGTCAGACACTTAAACAACTGAGCCACCCAGGTGCCCCTCTCTGATTTTTACTTTTTAAACAATCTCCCCCTCTTAATTATCAGGGGACATTTTTTCAAAACCTGACACTATTACTTTGTTCGAAAGACAAATTAGTTACTTTTTTTCTGAGGTCCTTGTAAGACCTCATAGAATCTGACCATTTTCCCTCTCTGACCTCATGTCGCGCTGGCTTTCCTGTGCGCATGGCATTTCATCTATACTGGCTTCCTTAGTGTTCCTTGAACCCTCCAGTCATGTTCCTAGCTGAATTCTTTGCATTTACCACTCCCTCTTCTCCCAGAAATCCACATGATTTGCTCCTTTATGTTCATTAGAACTTTATTCAAATATCACATTCTCAGAGAAGCTTTTCAAAATAAACCAATTTAAAATTGTGCCCTCCCTTAACCTCAGTTTCTCTTCTCTGCCTTATTGTTCTCCATAGTACTTGTTAGTTTTTACTTATTATCTTACTCATTTTCTTATCATCCCTAGTAGAACATAAACTCTATTAGGATTGTCTTGTTGTTTTGTTTTGTTTTGATTTTTAACTACTAGCCCTCTAGTTCATGGAACTTTCTTGGAAAATATTGGTACTTCTCATATATTTTTGAATGGATCTTTAAATCATATCTGTCTCCAATTAGGAAAGCTATACATTACAACAAAACGAATAAAAAGTGTTTTGCCGAAAAACCTGCAAACCTTATGGAGAATAATCGGTCTCTCTTTAGGACGTCTTCAACACATAGAACATGAATTCTTTCCCATAACATTTATCAGCTCTAAAGTTTGTATATTTTGGGATGTCTGGGTGGCTCAGTCAGTTGAGCATCCGACTTTGCCTCAGGTCATGATCTCTTGGTCTGTGAGTTCAAGCCCCTTGTTGGGCTCTGTGCTGACAGCTCAGAGCCTGGAGCTGCTTCAGATTCTGTCTCCATATTTCTCTGCCCCTCCCCTGCTGGCGCTGTCTCTCTCTCTCTCTCTCAAAATAAATGAACATTAAAAAAAATAAAAAAATAAAATTTGTTTATTTTGATCCTTATCTTCCAATGCCAACTCTCTGCAGTCATCCTCAACATTACGGTGTCACCTGACCTAGCACAGCACTGAGTCTTCCTTTGTTGCCAAGATGGCCTATCACAAGATTAGCGAAATGTTGCTTTCTTCATTCTTTTTTTTTAATTGTTTTTTTAAATGTTTATTTATTTTTGAGACAGAGAGAGACAGAGCATGAGCCTGGGAAGGGCACAGAGAGAGGGAGACACAGGATCTGAAGCAGGCTCCAGGCTCTGAGCTGTCAGCACAGAGCCTGACATGGGGCTCGAGCTCACAAACTGTGAGATCATGACCTGAGTTGAAGTCGGCCTCTCAACCAACTGAGCCACCCAGGCGCCCCTCTTCATTCTTTTATCTTTGCTGTCTTTCCATCCCTCTAATCATATAATTTTCCCTTTTTCCTTTGTCTTGCAGTTATTCAGTCTCCATTCATGAGTCCTCATCGTTTAACAAACTCTGAGTTAGAAATTATCAGAGGAAGGAGTGGAAATACAGAAGCAGTCAAAGATACAATGTTTATTTCTTATGGTCCTTTTGCTTAACTACATTTTCTGTTTGTTTTGTTTTGTCTTTTTATAAGCAGCCCCACTTCTCCATGTCTACAGGAATCTGTTTATATTGTTGCTTTGTGGATTTAACTCCATTTACCTGTTTTGCTGTAACTATGGACAATCGAACTAAATATTTCATTTTACATATATGTTGCAAAACACACTTTTCTCTATTACATAATATTAATCCTTCATTCCTCTGAGGTGTAATGTAGGATAAAACTGGAACATGTAAAAGAGTCATGCTGTGTCAGGGCAATGGACATTTTTGGAATTGAGGGAAGGCCACTGCCCTGCCATGAAAACTGTGGTGTGGAATCCTGATCTCCCTCCATGGGAGATCTTGTCCAGTTTCTGGGAAAAGTGTCAGCCGACTGGCTATATCTGTCAGACCCTCTAAGGACTGACTCATCTGTAGGAAATCATCTTGACCGAGGACAACTTCTGTCTTTGGATAGCCTGCATCTGAAGACTGATGTGTGACTTTGAAGTTCTGTTCATTTTGGTCCAACTCAAGACAATTCTTTTGAGGGATCATGGAGTCAGTGAAAACAGCCATCGAGCTTGCATCATATCTTGACTTCTGCCCAGTTTCACTTACTTCCCATTCTTCCATAGTCTTTGATACAGAAATGCACAGAAGGCTCCAGAAATATTCAGCTGAGAGACATAATATAAACTGAGAAGCTGGAGGTATATCAGGAAGAGCTTCCATAAGGAATAGATGCATTATTTAAATATTTAAGATTTAGAATACTAGGCAGATTTCATTAGTCAGAGTAGGTTAGGCTGTGCTGTGGTAACAAACTAAGTGGCTCAGTACAATAAAAGTGTGTTTCTTTTTCATGTTACATTATGATGCGGGGTGATGACTCTTCAAGACAACTCTCCTGTGAAGAATCTAGTTTCCTCCAATAATGTGACATCAGGAGCTCCTGGGTGGCTCAGGTGCTTGGGTGTCTGACTGCTGATTTCAGCCCGGGTCATGATATCCTGGTTCATGTGTTTCGGCCCCGCATCGGGCTCTGCCCTGATGGTGTGGCGTCTGCTTGGGATTCTCTTCTCTCTCAAAATAAATGGATAAAATTTTAAAAAATGATATGGCCTTGCCATTTTAAAATCCATCCTTTCCAGCTGTGCAAGTGGGGAAGAACAAGAAAAATAGGGTAATGTGTTTTTACCTAGATCTGAAAGTTGTGAACATCACTTTGGCCAAAATTCTTTGTCCTAAACCAGTCATATGATCTAATAATAATGCAGAAGAGGAGGCTCAGAAATAATTAGAAGGAAGACAAAAAATGGAATTGAGGAGTGAATAGCCATTCTCTACAACACAAGTGTAAAAGTGGAAAGTATTTTCTTTTTTTTTTTTTTAATTTTTTTTTCCAACATTTATTTATTTTTGGGACAGAGAGAGACAGAGCATGAATGGGGGAGGGGCAGAGAGAGAGGGAGACACAGAATTGGAAACAGTCTCCAGGCTCCGAGCCATCAGCCCAGAGCCTGACGCGGGGCTCGAACTCACGGACCGCGAGATCGTGACCTGGCTGAAATCGGACGTTTAACCGACTGCGCCACCCAGGCGCCCCATATTTTCAATAGACGGAAAAACATGAACAAACACATGGCATTAAGAGACAGTATGGGACATACGGCATAAAATGAAGTAAGGCAGGGTAGGGAATGAGGTTAAAGTGGTAATCTAGGATCAAGTCACAAAGAAAGTTGGCATTCTAAAGGGTTTTGACCTTATGATAGACATCAGATTTTCCATTAAATATTTTTGTTAGTAAGATTGCCCCATGCCTTTTTAAGGACAAAATGGGAGAAGACAGAACAGGGCAACAAGCCTGGAGGCAGGGAAGTTAATAACAAAATATAATATGCTTTGTATCATATACTTTGTTACCTGATATTAAATATGCAACTAGATAATTGTTTTTTTAACAGACACACTAAGTGGCCTTATAATTTGCATTATATACAGAGACATGATGTAGAACTTCTTTATCCTGTCAATTCACGATTTCTCCTATTGGAATGAATTGTTACATGCTGAACCTGATTAGTTTGGTTTAAGTTCAACTTCATAAAAAACAATATTAAATAACAATGACTTAAATAAGACAGATGTTTATTTCTCCCTCATGTGAAATAATTCTGTAGATTATTACAGCACTGGCATGATGGTTCTATAGGTATTGGGAACCCAGGATTCTTTCCAGCTCACTGTTTTGCCATATTGACCAAAGATGGCTCTAGCCATCATGTTTGTTTTTAAAACAATAGGAAATGAAGCAAGGGTTGAAAAGGAATATGCTTCTTCCACGCTTGCAAGAAGACTTCTTGGAAGCTCCACATCACATATCCACTTACACCTCAGTGACCAGACTTATTCATTTCCTGAAACTAGTTGAAAGGGAAGTTGCTCCTTTGGTCGTGCAGCAATATGCCCAGCAAAGCCAAAACTAATTTGTTAGAGAATTGGAAAGAGGATATTTGATTGGCATCCAGAAGTCCCTATCGCAACTTTTTCAGGTCACTACCATTACCCTTTCAAGTTTATTTCACTCACTTCCCACGATTATAGTGCCTCTTTATAAAGAATTATATCTCATTTATTGTTTCACTAGGAAATACTAATTTTAGGAAAGAAATCATTCTCCTTGACTTGTGTTTCCATATGGAGAGCCCTCCCCACATGGCCTCTCTTCACACCATTCCCACTCTTCGGGGAAGGAATGAATTGCTAATTGCCCAAGTTTCTTTTTTGGACAGAGCTAATCTAAAAAAAAAAAGAAAATCCTGGAGATTAGTATTCTTTTCTCTTGCTGCCTGAGACCGATATGAAGCAAGGATCTTATGTGAGTCTGTTCTTTAGACCTTTGAGTGGGCTAGTCAAAGTCTATCCCACAGTCTACTTGTCAATGGGGTTAATGATGGTGTGGACATTTGCAAACACATTCCGGCACATGTTTTAAGACCACACCTTTTAATCAGTTTTTATTAAAACTAAAGCTGGTATTTTGATCTTTTGTTTCTGGATATTTTCTCTTTCTCAGTGGGTTATGAGTTCAGGAGGGGAATTAGCACATGGCTTATGGGCTCTTTAAGTTCCATCATCCTGGAGATTCTTTCTAAAGATTCCAAAAAGCGTAGCCATACACGAGTCCGGTAAAGAGCCTAATGAATGAAGCTGCTTCATGAAAGAAGATGGACAAACTAGACAGTCTTACTAATATAAAGAGGGAAGCAGTTCCTCAGCTCTATTAATGATTGCCAGATAGGAATTCATACTTAAAATTGTGATGTTTTCATTATGGGGGGGAACTATAAATTGGATTTTCATATTAATCATCTCTCTTGGACTTTCCATGTCTACTTAAATCATCTCTTTTTAAAATATTGACTAAATTTAATGAACAAAGAAACACATTGTGAATCAAACAAAACCTGTCTATAGACGCGTGAACTGCCAGTTTGTTCTAATATCCTATCATTATCTAAAAATCCCAGTGTTTCCATTCTATCAGGGCAGGTTGTTATTCTTCTATGTTAAAGGGGTTCAAATAATGGAGCCTGGTCCCCTACAAGAGAATAAAATATAACTTTAGGGAGAATGTCTGCCAGCAACATGAAAATATTCAGGGCTAAAAGTAAGGACTACTTAGTGCAGTCTGTATTTAATGACACACACCAGCTAGAAAAATGGTTTGCCTTTGAAGATATTTCGTTTGTTTGGAAGTAGTGACTGAATTTTGTAAAACTGAAACTGGAAAAATGTTAATGTTTACAAATAGTCTAAAGCTTGCGTACCATGGATATATCCAAAAGTAGAGAAGAGGAAATAAGAATATTCTTACAGGGGAAGCAGCCAGCAGGTGTCAGAGGCATAGTAGGACTTTAAAAATAGAAACCAAATAAGGGATTGTCATAGGAAACATTGCTAAGACTCTGCTGTGCATTGACAACTCACAGGAGCAAAAAGAGGGATTTTTGGCTTTCTCCCTCACTCTCCTACTTCTTCTTATGGAAAAAGTGTATTTCCCAAAAGCCATTGCATCCTTTTTTAAATTTCACCACAGCATCAATGTCTCTTCTTTTTTAACTTCAGGATGCAGGGCTAAGTTTATTTTTTCAAATAACAGACGTCAGGGGTAAGTCATAAAGGTTGCAGCCTTCCGGTGGGAGGAGTGCTCACATTTTATTACCAGGTGATTTCAGTTAAGAAAGTACCAAATTCAAGATTTTATATAAAATCTAGAATATTAATTTTACTCTATTTCTTTTTATTATTTTATACCTTATATGCAACAATCTTGAAATGTATTTTAAAAAATAAATATGTGAGAATAAATCTGTACAGCATGTAATTGGTAGAATTCTAAAGATTTTAGCTTGAGTTGTATAGAAAACAAATATTATTCTAGAAGCAAACTTTTATCATTGTTTATTAAATTAAGTCTATTATATCGTCGCTAATACACTTTTTATTTTTATTTATTTAAAAAAATTTTTAACATTTATTTATTTTTGAGACAGAGCATGGACAGGGGAGGGGCAGAGAGAGAGGGAGACACAGAATCTGAAGCAGGCTCCAGGCTCTGAGCCCAACGCGGGGCTTGAACTCATGAACCGTGAGACCATGACCTGAGCGGAAGTCGGCCGCTTAACTGACTGAGCCACCCAGGTGCCCCGGTAATACGCTTTTTAAAAAAGACTTTCAGCTGATCCAATGTGACCTAATGATGAAAATACTATCAAAAAGCATGTAACATTTTCTTTTGTTCCTAGTTCATGAAGGAGCACTTCGTCGCCTTAATTATTATTATTTCTAAATTTATGTAAGACATAAGAACAATGAAGTCTCCTGTTATCTTTAAGATCATTCTATTGTTTTGTTCTGTGTGTCACCTGGATAACTAAAGAACAATAAGGCATTTAATAACTGAAAATCTTGTCATGTTGAATAAAAAAGTAAAAGACTTTATTTTGGGGGGCAAGGGGTAAGACATTTTATGCTCACATCCTCCTAAGGTATAGCATATTGAGGAAATTCATGCACCCTATTCTGCAGTAAGGTCAATTTCAGGGCAAGGTGAAACCTCTCAGCATAACTTGTGAGGACTGTTGGACATTTTTATAGTAGACAGTCAGTCATCCATATATCTGGTCAGTACTTATTCCCAGCAGATAAGACTGCCATATTTAGCAGCTTCCAAGGCATACCTAGCACATGGTCTATTAGGTTTATCCTGCCTTAGCATACTAGGACATCAGGAAAGATCTTCAGGTTCTATTTCCTGCCACCCTTCAGAATCTGTGTGCTACCTGAGCCAATAAGAACAACCTTTGAAATGATAATTCACTGGACCTCTTTCACAACTTCTCCTTTCGGTTTAGGATGCTATTTTCTGGGATGTGTCTTGGCACCATAATTATACCTTCCTAGATGAGCCTCTTTTCCATATCTGTCCATATATGTGTAGGTTTATTTCTAGAATCAATAGTCTCTTTTACTGAACTATTTGTCTATCTGAATATCAATAACATTATTTTGATTGCCAAAGTTGTATAAGAAAATCTTCAAACTTTGTTAATTTCTTTCAAAGTTATCTTGGATATTCTAGCTCCAATGCACTTCCACTTAGAAATAGTTGGTCAATACGTACAGAAAAACTCACTGAGATTTTGATTGGCATTGCATTCAATCTATAGATCAATTTAGGGAGAGCTGCTATCTTCAAAATATTGAGTCCTCTAACCCACAAACATGATATATCTCCCTATTTATGTCTTCCTAATTTCTCTCAGCAATGTACAGGTTTTTGACACAACTTTTTTTGTTTTTGTTTTTGTTTTTTTAACATATGTATCTGCTTTTTTTTAAGTAAGCTCTACACACAACATGGGACTTGAACTCTTGACCCTGAGGTCAGGAGTCCCATGCCCTACTGACCGAGCCAGGTAGGCATCCTGTCACAAATTTTTCTATTTGATTTGATATTTCTGGTACTGTCATGCATGGCGTGTCTGTCTCTGTCTCTTTCTGTGTCTGTCTGTATCTCTTTGTCTCGAAGCTCTTGTTCTGAAAGAATTAAGCTTTCCATAGATGAAAAGGCCTATGTGGTAAGGATTTGGTGTCTCAGGCCAACAGTCAAGTGAGAACTTCAAATCTGACAATCTTTACATGAGTGGGATTAGAAGAAGATTCTTTAGTCAAGAATCAAAATGGTGACAATCTTAAGCAACACCTTGATGTAGCCTTGTGAATGACCCAGAGTTGGAGGCACCCAGCCAAGTCGCACCGCATTACATGGTCCACAGATACTACGGGATAATAAATATCTATTATTTGAATCTACTAAATTTTAGAGTAACTTACTACACAATAATGCATATCTAACATAATGATTTGCATTTATGCAAGTATCACTATATATTGTCTGCATAACCCATCAAAATACACTTATTACTATTTTACTATTTTAATGTAGATTTAAATTAATTACAATTAATATTTTAGTTCATCAATCTCATGTTCCACATTTTAAGTGGTCAATCATCACATGTGGCTAGTGGTGATCAATGTACTTAAACAGGGCAGTCTAACAGCATGTTCTGCTAGATTAAACTACCACATTGATAGATGGTTAGGTATGTTGATAAATTTTTTTAAGATTACAGAGCAAAGCAAAGATTCAGAGACTGAAGTCACATCTCCTTTTTCCTGTCTCATATTTTTATGCTTTAGTTCAGCCAGCTAGTGCTCTATTGTGTAAGCATGTGTGTGTGTGTGTGTGTGTGTGTGTGTGATATGAAAATAAACTAGAACCTCTGCCACATACGGTAAAGAAAAATTTTGAATTCTTCTCAACTGCAAAAAGGCAAACTGGTCAGGTATAAGGAGGCTCAAAGACAATAATGGGTAGATGTATTTTTCAAGAATTTTCTTGTTTGGAAAGAACATAGATAGATGTTAGAGGGCTCACAAAGGCTAATATTCCATGGCGAAAAGACAATTTGTCTTATTCCTCATGTTCTGCACTGCCCTTTCTGAGCAAAGATTTCATGCACAGGTTATGTGTCTCTCTTGTTCAGGTCAGACTTTGTAGTGCTTGTGGCATTAATTTAATAGTAAGAGAACATGCTGGAATTCTCTAATGCTATTCTCTTCTAGAAAAAAAGGCAATGCATCACAGTTTAGTGCTTTTATGACACTGTCTGTTTGGTCAGATAATCATTGTTTAAAGAACACACTGACCCTTTTTATGTGAAAGCTGTCAACGTATTTGGGTCATATCCACATGGGAAATATGAATTTAAAAATTGCACAATTATTTTAAAATTTTAGGACATAGTAGATATTTTTTCTCTACATTAGTTATCAAAAATTTAATAAAAAATGCATCGACATTTCTTTAATTTCACATTCACAAATACAGCTAGTATTCTGTGTACGGAAATAAATCATTACAAAGTTAAATACACATGACAAGGAGGTGCAAAAATGTGAATTTATTGTATTTAACTGAACTAAATTGGCTCATGAAATCCCTCATTGTTGTTTGATATTTAAGAATTCAAGATTTAAACTCATTTACCAATTTAGGAAATATAAGATATTTCAGACAATTAAAGGTTTGCTCTCTTCTACCCTGTTTTCTTCTCTGCTTCCTAGCTGTCATCTGAGTGTGGGATGATAGGTTTCTCTGATGATTTGGTGCAGTCCTCACAGTGCAGTCCTTCCTGGCCTCCATAATGGATAACCAGCCTCCTCACTTGAGTGTGAGGTGCTGGCTCAGAGTGGTAGAATTTGCTGTTGTCCTCCACCCCTCACAGGGTCTCCACCTGCAAGGAGCACACTGTGCTTTCCTTGTCCTGAAGCCGAACCCACCCTGTCTCTTTCACCACTGCGCCCAGTGCTTTCAAATCCTTCGCAGGATCTTTTTGAAAATTCTAGATCTTCCTTAATGCCAGATGATTTTTATGAGGAATTCTGGAGGGTGATAGGTGTGAAGTACGTTTCAGACATTTCTTTATCTAATATATCATGTTACTATTTTGATTCTGCTCTCTCCACTCAATTGTTTGGCAAATGACAACCCGCAAGGCCTTTCTTCCCAGAGTTCCGAACCAGAAGAATATCACAACTCTCTTTGCTTTTGCTTTTCTCTTCAACTTATTTCAGATTTTCTGTCACCTTACTCTTCCCCTGACCTTGGGCTTACAGGACTGAAAGCATTAGATCCTTTCTCAGTGACTTCACAGGATTTGAACTTTTATCTTATTTATTACATATTAACCCAGGTACTTCTTAATAAGCTCCAAAGGGTTTTTCTCCTTTCTAGATTTCAGACTCTTTTCCAGAGTTGGTCTCTGTGTCTTATGTTATCTATATCTTCTATCTTTCTATAGATACAGATATAGACATCTATAGCTCTATATTTTTCTATTATTTAACAAAATAAATGTTATTGATCTAATAAGTAGAGAGCCCCAGGATAAGTAGGCTGTAGGGATAATGTCAAGCAATAAAAGGAATAAAAAAAATACCCAGACAAAACAAAACCTTTGTAGTAGATCTCCACACAGCTGATGGCTTAGAAGTGTAAGGACACTTAGGAGAGTGGATTTATTTATTTATTTATTTATTTATTTATTTATTTATTTAGAGAATGCATGCACACATACATGTGGGGAAGGGGCAGAGAGAGAGAGAGGGAGAGAGAGAATCCCAAGCAGGATCCACACTCAATGCAGAGCCTGAGGTGGGGCTCAATCTCACGACCATGAGATCATTACCTGAGCCAAAATCAAGAGCTAGATATTTAACCAACTGAGCCATCCAGGTGCCTCATTTTCTGAGAATGGATATTCTTTGTAAGAATACAAAGCTCTCCAAAGTTGGGAGGGTATGGAACACAACAGATAAAACCTGGAGAAGTATATAGAAGGGTATCAAGAGGTTATTAGAGCCATCTGACTGAGTACATCATGGGGACTTGTCTGAAGCCTCTGAGAGGAAGAACTATGTTTTCTAAAGAAACAGGAGAACTTTCATTATTCCAGCCAAGAGAAGAAACTGAAATTAATCAGGAAGAGAAAGACATATCAAACAGAGGCCAGTGAATGTATTTCTTCCCCCATGCTGCAAAAAATGTAATGCATCCAGGAAATTAGCCCTTGATAATTAGGACAGAAAATGTGGGAATAAACAAAACCGTTGCGAATTCACACTTATAACCAGAGTCTTAGTTTGTTTTTGTTTTTGTTTTTATATTTGTCTTTATTAGACTTAATTTCAACACAAGAAAACAAGTACCTTCTTTAAGGGCAGGATTTAGTCTCACCATCCCAGCACCCATTAGATGAAATGGAGGCTTTAGCTCTACTGAGGTTAAGTTATAGAATATAATGTTATAATAGTAAAAATATAAAATTACAATATGTTTATTTTAAATAGATTTAAAACATTCAAACCTTAGCATTTTAATATGAACTTTACGGATGCTGCCAAAACAGTCCCTACATTATGTTGTAGAAACATGGTTTCTTATTGCAAAGCTAAAGGGCATCTAGGGATCAGCGATACCATGGCTCCCAGTCTTTCTCTTTTGACTTTTTTCCTGCTATGGACCCAAAAACTCAAGATAAAGAGCCACTAAAAAAGGAATAGAAAATGGAGACTTATCCCAAGAAAATGAACACTGTAAATAGAGAACCAGACTCAGGGAGCTTCAGAGAGACCCAGAACCCTCGGTTTGGTATCATTAACCTGACTGCCAGTTTATACTGAGTTCTTTCAATTGAACTGACTTTCCAGTGCTGTTCCCACATTTGCTTAACAGAGAACCTTATTTGGATCTAGTCTCTTTTCCAGGTTTTCTCCCCCCAAATCACCTACTGAGTATGTTTGGATACACAGCAGAGTTTGTTGAAAGTTTGCAGAGGGGTTTAATCATAAAAAATTCAAATGCCTTAATATTAAATAGCAGACACCTTGGTTCTAAAAATTCTATGGATATAGATCACTGGTAATTTTTCATTGGCAATTTTTTTCTGCATTCTAGCCATATAATTTATTATTTAGTTCCTGTTCACTCTCCCCTTCCTCAAGCTTTATTTCACCTGGTGTTTTGTTTCTGACGTAACTGGCATTCATGATCTAGAACCTAGATCATGGCATTCATGGTCTAGAATTCTATGAGAACTGGGTTTTAAATGTGACCTTCCCCGGATGATATTCTTATGGTGGGTGTTGAGGGGCCATCAACCCATGACCATTTTGAATTAAATCTTAAATGATTCATGAGAATTTGAAGCCCCACACTTAATTGCAGGTGATATGATTTGTGAAAATGATTGCCACACCTAATTCTCAGAAGATATCTTATTTGTAGACACTCAAATGTAAGGCTGAACTAGTCAGTCTCCTTTGTGTATGCCTTTGTGGGCAGATACGTTTTCTTGTCTACCTTTTTACTTTTAACTTTTTGGCTTTTTATGGGCATCTGCGGCCCAACTCCTCACTGTACACAGATCAGGGTCATGTGTCCTTTTTCACGTGTGCCTTTAAAACCCAAGACTGAATTATAAGAATTGGCAAACTCTGTTAGGCTGGTCACCAGCTTTAGCACTTGCTTTTATGTATAGATTCAGACTCATTTCATTTTTGTCTCCTGTGGAGATCCCTTTCTTGCAAGCTCTGACATGAATTTAAGAAAATTAAAAATATATATTTCAGCCAATTTTGTTTTGTATTTAATGTTTTGTAGACAGGGAGTTTTCAGGACATCTGGTCTACTATATGACCAGAAGTGGAAGGCTCTCCTTTCTTTTCTCACTCATTACCAATTTCTGTTCATTTCATTGGCGGAAACATTCACTCTTATTTTTGTTTGTGTGGGAGTCTTTTGTAAATATTTCTTCTGCTTTTATCTTCTCTGCATAAAAAAGCTTAACAAGACACTGTTTTTTTTTTGTTTTTTTTTTTTTAATTTTTTTTTTTCAACGTTTATTTATTTTTGGGACAGAGAGAGACAGAGCATGAACGGGGGAGGGGCAGAGAGAGAGGGAGACACAGAGTCGGAAACAGGCTCCAGGCTCTGAGCCATCAGCCCAGAGCCTGATGCGGGGCTCGAACTCACGGACCGCGAGATCGTGACCTGGCTGAAGTCGGACGCTTAACCGACTGCGCCACCCAGGCGCCCCAACAAGACACTGTTTTAATCAAAGATAACCTTGGCTCTAAAATAGATGTCTGTGACGTTTATTAAAATACTATTTCTTCATACTACTACATTGTATCCTCGATAATTTTACCCACAAATCATTAACATTGGCAAATAGCAGTAATTTGGCTGGTTGGTCTTTCATTTGCAAGGGTTTTTTTTAAAAGTGTGTTAACAGACCACAATATAGTTGGGCCTTATTTTATTTCTAGTGCCCAGAGTTTCCGAGACTTTGCTGGGGCTTGTGCTTAGCTCTCTAAATCAGTGCTGCTCAAAGCGTTGTCTGTGGTATGAAGATGGTCCATAAACTGCTATTGGTCTCCAGTAAGTACAGTACAGAAGTGGAGCGTTTAGAAGGCTTCACAATCTGGCATTGCAGATTGTAGACATATCTAAGTACGCAGTAAGTGAACGAAGCTTATTGAGCAGGACATAGTCTGGTTGTTCTGATGGCAAATTCATGATTTCTGTTTGGCGGAGCTGTGTGATAGTGGTGCGATATTTGTCCATGAAGAATTTTATTTCACTCCACGCATGAAGATATGTATCCATATCTTCAAATGAACTCAAATAGTTCTTTCTGGCAGTATATTCAGTTATTTCAAATAAATTACTGATAAGGCCCAATTTTTTTTTTTCTGGGTAGCCGGTGCTTTTAACCTGAAATTGTATACTTACACCTCTTCCATGGGTAGCACGGGTCACATGAAGGCATGAACAAAAATCAAGCTGTAAACATAGGTGTTTTACTTGTGTTAGAAACACGACTCGAAGCACCTGTACCACCATCATTTGGTAATAGATGCTACTACACTAAGCAAGGAGAGCATAAAGGCTGTCACTATTCAAGAGACAATGTAAGTTTAGGAATTGAGACTCCAAGCTCTGAAACAAGAATGCCTGGTTTTAACTCCAAGCCCCACCACTTAGTAGCTGTGTAACATTGGGCAGGTTACTTAAACTTTCTGAGCCTCACCTTTCTTACCTTCAAAATGAGGATCATGGCAATGGTCCCATGTCCTAAATTTGGAAAAAATTCAGTGAAGATTGTCATCATTATTTTTGGCACTATTTCATGCACTTAGAGCAGAGAAGAACACTATGATAATCCACATTTCTATCCAATGCACACATAGTTGTTTTGATCTTTAATAGTGGATGAAAAAAATGCAAGTATGCAAGTTTTAATTGTGTGTTTTTATTCCCTTCTTAATTTTCCTAACCCAATAGCTCGCTCTTTCTTTCTTCCTTCCTTTCTTTCTTTCTTTCTTTCTTCCTTTCTCTTCTTCTTTCTTTCTCTTTATATCTGTCTCTTAACTCTTCTCCAAGCAGTTCTCTGTATCTTTGTTCACCCCAGTTTTCAAATATTCTCCCTTGTTATGAGTCTTTATACAACAAATATTGATTAAGATTCTTACAGGTGCCAGGCAGTATTCCTGGTTCTTGGGATAAAGGAATTAATCAAACAGTGGTTCTGTTTTTAAGAAGTCTACAATTTCATTTGGGCTACTGCACATGTAATAAAGATGAGTATTGTAAATGTTACGATACATACATGAATGAGGAATAGAGGAGATTGAAAAAGAAAAGTCTCAAAATTTTGTGCTATGAAATATTCTATAAATGATGTTTCAGCTGATCATACAAAAATGAATGTGCTCTTCAAGAGGACTGGGCAAAGGTGATCAGATGAAATATTTGTTATATATAGCTAATGTAAATAGGAATCATTCTATATAGGCACATAGAGAAAACTTTTCTTTTTACAAGAGGAGGTTGGTGGTAAAATATATCCACAACTAGATCCAAAGCTCTGACAAAATCACAACCCCTAACTTTTACAAAGTAGAAGAGAAATCAAAGTTTGCACTCAGTATTTGGACCAGATCTTTTTTTTTTTTCAGGAAGTCTGTGATTTTCTTCATTCTATTTGCTTTATTTTGCTGTAGCCAAAGAAACAATCAGGAAAAAAATATAATCCATTTGTTCAATATCACAAAGTGAAAATAAGACGGTTGCTGGGTCAGAGTAGGGAAGCAAAGTGGAGATACATACCTAGCCAGGGAAAGCAGAGAGAAAGCCAATGACTGTCGAACAAGAATGGTCACCTGGGTCTGCAACAAACTATGAGATTACGGAACACGGGCTCAGACATGTGAAGTACAGAAAACAGCCCTGGAATATGATGAGCCAGTGGAGAATTTCTGGACTGAGGAATTAGTGACAGGAAAACACCAAGCTGTAGGAGTAATTCTTAGTGAAGTGACTACTCCTACAGCAAGTTATAAATTAAATATATTTAAATCGATAACTATTTTCACAACTTAGTTCTGATTTCCTTGCATGCATTTTCAAGAAAGAAAGATGGAAATGTTGTAAGCTACAATTCCCATAATTCACTTTATCTTTTCCTAACTTTTAGTCTCTTAAAGAAATACAGACAATAATGCTTTTATTTCCAATATGTATTGCTAAGGCTAAGTAAAGTAAGAAGACCAAGCTTGTGTACACAAATGAATGAGTTGTTTCCTTTCTTGTGTGCTCACTAATATTAACTCACCTTTATATTCAACCTACACATATAAACACACACAGATACGCACATCCACACACACATGCTTCAACACATAGAAAGAGGATAGTTTAGATACCCTTGAGTAATATACTATAACTAAGTACCTAATTTAAATCTTTGCCAAGAAGTTGGAAAGTGAGGGAAGGGAATATAATGGATTTTAGCTTTAATTTGTGAAAAATTTCTCTGCCTGTTGTAAGTCACAGTGGAGAATGGAAAGAGATCCTTCTATGAAAACTGGGTTTTGTGTGACTGACACACACTGCATTTTTAATAACACAGACTGAAATGCATTATTCAGAATTAACTCTTGTCCAGCAATTCAGTTCTGCTGTAGATCTTCATACTTCTAGTAAGTCTGTTGTCTGCAAAAATTCAAATTATTTTTCTGATTGATACTAGTAGCCAAGATAGTACTTGTCTACCTAAGTAGAATTTAGTGAAGACCACAAGAAATTATTGTAATGTATTTCAATAGATCAGGTAATCTTGAGTTAGTATTTAGTGTGAAATACTTCAATGAATATCTAAAAGTATCTAGCCATTTTGATTTTGATTTCCCTTTGACTGGTAAGAATAGTATCACATGTACATAAAGGAAACTATCCATGTCAAGGGACAAAGCATAGGCATAGATGTTACTTCTTAAGAGCTGCAATAAAGCCCTTATTAAGTTTCAGAAATTCTTGAAGTGTGGGATGGTATATTTAAAGGTGATAATATTTATTGTATTCATCTAATAAAAGAATATAGTCTCACCTTTTCAAAATCAAATACAGTAAAATCTTGGATTGGGATTAACTTGTTCTGCAAGTGTTCCCAAAGATGAGCAAACATTTCTACTAAATTTTAACTTGATAAATGAGTGATGTTTTGCAATACAAGTAGTACGCGATGCTGAAAGTCACATGATCACAATTGAGCCAATGGTTCTTGAAATTCACTTTCATATATACAAGTGCTTTGGATTACAAGCAAGTTTCTGGAATGAATTATCTGTGTAAACCAAGGTTTTATTGTAATCAACACAATTTAAGGTAATTGTGTACCTATACAAGATACATACAAGTTGTATAGGTACAACTCTTCCACCAAGATGATATGATTTGTCAACTGTATGCCTTTGTTATTTGATATTTAGCATTCCTGCTTATTCTTATGCAAGAATGACCCCTGTAAGTTCATGATCTGGAGTAAGGTAATTATTATTCTAATTCACCACATAGCATAGTGGAGTTTGGTGTGATATATGAAGTGATATATGCAAAATGCTTAGTGCAAATCCAAGGAATCCTTATAACATGTGTCTAGTATGTGGGAATACAATCTCCTGAAGTAAGTGATCACAGGCTAGAAACAAGAAACTGGTCTCAAGAAATGCTAGGGATTAAAAAGGACAGAAAGACATGAAGTTCACAGGGATGCATTTACATTAATTGACAAATGTCTTACATATTTTTCTCCTCTGTATGGGACACATTACAATGAATGTCTTTTCCAAGAAAATAATTATCTTCAACCATGAGGAAAAGCCTCCTCTAATTTCTTATTTTATTCCTTAGAAATCAATAGATGAATGGGGAGGAGGCAATCAACATGACAAAGAACAGAGGAATAAGACAGGGGGAGAAATGAAGAGGGAAAGGGAGAGGGACATAATGAGGAGGTGAGAAGAGAGGCAGTGATGTTGAACATGTCGACACTACACCTCCTTTTTCCATCCTCTCCTCTGGGTATGAAGGAGACAAAAACAAAAGTTTCTCAACATACCAATCCACTTTTAAAAAAATGTAATTCCTATGTATACCTAAGCCCATCTCTTTGCTCAGTCCATCCTCCATAGAGTACACACACACACACACACACACACACACGCATACACCTCACATTTCCATACACTGGATTAATTGAATCAATCAAATTGAATCTATTCAATCTAATCCTACTGAAAAATTTATAGCTAAAATTGAAGTTTCTTGTCATTAGTATATTACTTTTACTTGAGTAAGCTTATATGCTTTAGACATAAATAACTATATTCATAACTAAGTAAATATAATATACAAAAATATTAAATAACTTAATATATAACATAAAAATTATAATTACATTTTTATTCCAAGTGATTTAAAGACCAAAAAATAGTTAAAAATAAGTTTAAAATGTTGAGGATACACCAAACTCCACACCAAGAAACAAATAGTCCAGTGAAGAAATGGGCAGAAGACATGAATAGACACTTCTCTAAAGAAGACATCCAGATGGCCAACAGGCACATGAAAAGATGCTCAACGTCACTCCTCATCAGGGCAATACAAATCAAAACCACACTGAGATATCACCTCACGCCAGTCAGAGTGGCTAAAATGAACAAATCAGGAGACTATAGATGCTGGAGAGGATGTGGAGAAACGGGAACCCTCTTACACTGTTGGAGAGAATACAAACTGGTGAAGCCGCTCTGGAAAACAGTGTGGAGGTTCCTCAAAAAATTAAAAATAGATCTACCCTATGACCCAGCAATAGCGCTGCTATGAATTTACCCAAGGGATACAGGAGTGCTGATGCATAGGGGCACTTGTACCCCAATGTTCATAGCAGCACTCTCAACAATAGCCAAATTATGGAAAGAGCCTAAATGTCCATCAACTGATGAATGGATAAAGAAATTGTGGTTTATATACACAATGGAATACTACGTGGCAATGAGAAAGAATGAAATATGGCCCTTTGTAGCAACGTGGATGGAACTGGAGAGTGTGATGCTAAGTGAAATAAGCCATACAGAGAAAGACAGAGACCATATGTTTTCACTCTTATGTGGATCCTGAGAAACTTAACAGAAGACCATGGGGGAGGGGAAGGGGAAAAAAAAAGTTAGAGAAAGAGGGAGGCAAACCATAAGAGACTCTTAAAAACTGAGAATAAACTGAGGGTTGATGGGGGGTAGGAGGGAGGGGAAAGTGGGTGATAGGCATTGAGGAGGGCACCTTTTGGGATGAGCACTGGGTGTTGTATGGAAACCAACTTGACAATAAATTTCATATTAAAAAAATAAAAAAATAAAATGTTGAGAATAATGGGTAGCATTTTATGCCAGTAGACATCAGATATTTTCTCAGACTTTTAACATATCTTGGCCACTGATACCGTTTTTCTTTTCCTGGAACATACCAGATTTATCCAGAAATTTGGCTTTTCTTGATTTTTCTTGATTTTCAGATTTATCCAGAAATTTGGTAGGAAATAAAAATTATGGAATGTTCAAAGGTGAGTAGAGCAGTGGCTGGGTCCTGAAATAAGCAATGTCACAAATATACTGAGCTAAAAGGATGACATATGATTTTCTTTATATTGGTTAGAAAATACTAAGATGGTTTTCCTATCTCCACCATCGTGATGTATACAATTGACTTTTCCTCGTCATGTGTCTCACAAGACTTTCAGGATCAAGGTACTCCTGGCAAAGAGACGAAAGCAGAATCATCCCATTCCCCAGCAGATACAGATGAAAACTGATAATAAAATCAGGTACAACTCCAAGAGGAGTCACTGGACAAGATCTTAACTGAGTTTGTAAGGGGTTGCACATGAGATGGCACACGTATTGATGCCATATAGGTCATGTGCTCATACCTTATCATTCTGTAAACATCAACTACTATCTGAATGATATACAGTTTTATTGGGGAAATGATTTTTCTCTTTTACTATGCTTCTGCATCAGTAGGTTGGTTCCGTAACAAATATATGAAACCTTTTCTTTGAAAAAGAAAAAAGAAGAAAGAAAGAAAATACTGAGATAAATCTTTTGGTATATAAAAAAAATCAGAGAGACAAATTTTCTAAGTTAGATTCCCTTCCTTTATAACTCCAAAATAATAGCATACCACTGAATACAATTGCTTCTTTGGAGTTACTAAAGATAAAGTTTTTCCCTGGGAATTTATTTTTGAAATTTTCCTAATTCACAATTAACCATTTAGTTGCATTTGCACAGAAAATCAAAATGTGCCATGCAGTATTTCAGTAGTGATGTGAAGAGTGTAATTAATTTAGAAAGTTCATGCCAGGGGCTCCTCCTTTTAGTTATAATTTCTATTTTCCCTTTCCCCTTCAAATTATTTGGATTCATTTTACCACCTCACTCTGCAGATCATGACAATAGTTCAATAAAATTTGCAGGTGCTAAGCAGTGTGCGTGGAAGAAACAGAAAAAGCTTTCTCATTTATGGTAAATGTATCTTGTGATATGGTCTTTATTTTTTTAACACATAGAATGAAAGCAAAACAAAAGAACTTTATACTAAATTCTTCTATCACTGAAAGACATTTAATTCATTTATATTTAGTGTAATTACTGAGTGTTCTTATATTTAATCAACGCATTTGATTTACAGTTATTTTTTCTTTTGCCTTTCTCTTGGTTAATCAGATATATTTTTGTTCCATTTCCCACTTAATTTATAGTTATACATCCTCTTTATTCAGTGTTAACACTAAAAATTATAATATACATTTCTGAGTTCTCACAGGCTAATTAATACAAGTTACCTTTATCACATCCAGATAATGCTAAAACTTTACAATACTTTAATTTATAATTCTCTCACCTGTTTGTATTATTTTTTTTTGCATTTTAATTTATATTACCCACGTATATACAATTTCCAGTGTTTGTCATTATCATTTTAATTTCCATGATTCTACTTGTCATTATTTTTCTTCTGACTGAAGAAATTTTTTTTCTCAGTATGTAAATAAAATTTATTGAGATGTAACTTACTGGATTAAAATAAATAGGTCTTAAGTACACATCAATGAGTTTGTTTAACTTTTTTTTTAACTTTTCTCTTTGAAGTAATTATAAATTCCCTAGAATTTTCATAGATAATACAGAAATTTCTATGTGTTCTTTAAAACCTTCCCCAAGGTTATAATCTTTATAACTATAGTACATCATCAGTTCCAAGAAGTTGACACTGGTGTACAAAGTGTATATACAGTTCTACATCATTTTTCATATATATCTAGATTTATGTAGCCAGCACCATAATCAAGATACAGAACTCTCCTATCACCACAGAAATCTCTTTATAGTGTCATTCACTTCTCTCCCTAACCTCTGACAATCACTAATCTGTTCTCTATCTCAATAATTTTGTCATTTTGGGAATGCTACATAATGGAATCATTATGAGACCTCTGATATTGGCTTTTTTCATAAGAAGTAATGTTGTTGAGAGATATTCAAGTTATTGCATGTATCAATAGTGTATTCCTTTTTATTGCTAAATAGCATTTCATGTTATGGATTTATCACAGTTTCTTCAACCATTTCTTTATTGTAGGAGATTTTGGTTGTTTCTATGTTTGACAAAAACAAATAAACCTGCCATCAACAATTGTGTACATTTTTTTTATTGTGTAGAAATAAGCTTTCATATCTCTAGGGTAATTGTGATTTCTGGGTTCTATGAAAAGTATATGTTTAGTTCTTTAAGAAATTGCCAAAACGGGGCACCTGGGTGGCTCATTCATCAAGCATCTGACTTTGGCTTGGGTCATGATCTCACAGTTCATGAATTCAAGTCCCACACCAGGTGAGCTAGAGCCACACATTGGGTGAGCTCAAGCCCTGCTTCCAGTGAGCTTGTGCCCCCTTGTTTCAGGGGAGCACAAGCCCCACTTTGGGTAAAACACGAGCCCTGCGTGAGCCCCGTTTCTCTTTCTCTCTCTCTCTCTCTCTCTCTCTCTCTCTCTCTCCCTTTCTCTCTCTCTCTGACCCTCTGGGACTTTCTCTGTCTCTCTCGCACCCTGCCCCTCACTCACTTTCTCTCTCTCTCTCTCTCAAAAAAAAAAGTGCCAAAACTATTTTTCAGAGTGGTTCTGTAATAATGAATTCCCACCAGTCCCTCCACACCCTTCAGCATTTGATATTTCAAGGTAAAAAAAAAAATTAGGTGCATGATGACAGCTTATCATGGTCTTAATTTGCATTTTTCCCAGTGGTTAGTGATGTTAAACATATTTTTATGTGTTTATTGGCCATCTGTGTATTATATAACCTCTTTGATGAAGATATGTTCATGTCTTTGTCCATTTTCAAATTGGAATTCTTCTTAATATTGAGTTTTTAAATTCTTTGTCATCTAGACATCAGTCTTTCCATGGACCTGTTGTTTGCAAATATTTCTCCCAGTCTGTAGGTGTCCTTTTAACCATCTTCATAAGATCTTTCAAAGAGAAAAATGTTTACTTTGACACAGTCTAATTTTTCAATTTTTTCCTTTACTGGATTATGTTTCGGTGTCATGTCTAAAATATTTTCACCAAACAACCACCACTGCAATAAGTGACAAATCTCATTTCTAAAGTTGTTATATTATTTGAAATTTCCAATTTTCAATAAAATTATGAGGTATGTAAAGAAAGAAGAAACTATAGCTCCATATACAAGGGGGAAAAATCAACCAATAAAAGCTGTCCCTAAGCAAACTCAGATGACCTAGAAAGCTAAGGCAATATTCAAGAAGAGCATAAAGCTAGGACTTATACAGTCACCTATCAGATCTTACTAAAAAATGAACAAAAAAGAAAACTAGAATAATTAATGTCAGCATGACATTGGTGCAAAGATACGAAGTTACAAAATGAAATACAATAATCTAGATACAGGCCCACAGATAGTCACTCTTTGGTATATAACAGACACCATTGGAACTAGGTGAGGAAAAGAGGATTTTTCTAAATGGTGTTGGGTAAATTAAATATTTATTAGGGAAATAAATGAACCTTGACACCATGAAAATATACAAAATAAACTTGGGATGGATCATAAACCTAAAAATGAAAAGCAATCAAACTTCAAGGTGTCTTTAAGATAGGTAAAGATCACTTAAACCAAAAAAGGAAGATTGATATTAAATTTAAGAATCACTGGGGTGCCTGGTGGCTCAGTCAGTTAAGCGTTCGACTTAGGCTCAGGTCATGATCTCACTGTTCCTTGGTTTGAGCCCCACATCGGGGTCTGTGCTGACAGCTCAGAGCCTGGAGCCTGTTTCAGATTCTGTGTCTCCCTCTCTCTCTGCCCCTCCCCTGCTCATGCCCTGCCTCTCTCTGTCAAAAATGAAAAAAAAATGTTTAAAAAATTAAAAAAAAAGAATTTCCATTTATCAAGAGACACCATTAAGAAAGTGATAATATAAATTAGTAGAACTACCTGACATACTTACGTATTAAATAAATGGCTCATTCTATTATATGTAAAACACTCTAACAACAAAAAAGCTCAAATAATACCATTAAAAAATTAGCAAGAATGGACAAGTACTTCGCATAAAAAATGATAAAAAAGAAGCTCAGTTGACATATGTGAAGTTTCTTGACATCATTACCAGCAGATAATTGCAGATATAATTTGCAGACCAGAAAGACTAAAATGAAAAAGGCTGACAATACTAAGTTTTGACAAGGATATAAAGCAATTGCAACTATATTCTATTGCTAATCTGAGGATAAATTTATTAAACAATTTAGAAAAATATTTTGGCATTTTTTAATGAAAGTAGACATGTGTATAACTCATAAATCAGCAGTTTTACTCTTGGGTATGTTAATACCACAGAATGAGTCCTTATAATCACAAAACACACATACAGATAAATTCATAGTATCTTTATTTATAATAGCCCAACACTTGAGAGAACAAAACATAAGAAGGCATAAATATATTACGATTCACTCATACAATGGACATCACAACAATGAAAAACATACTACTGAAATGTGCAAGAGTGTGACAATCTTAAAGACATGATTATAAGTGAATTAAGAACGAAATACTGCATACAGTATAACTTTCTTTATAGCAAGACAAAATTAATCTATAGTAGTAAAGATCAAAATAATGGTTAACATGAGGAGAATACTGATAGGGAAACATGGTGGATTCTTGGAAATATATTATTTGAGGTTATAGTTACATAGGTGTATACCCATATAAAAATATAATTGACCTGTGCAACTTAGATTTACTCAACTTATTGTATGTGTTGTAGCCCAATAAAAATAAACATTTAAAAAACATTTTTTAAATGTAGAGCAGAAAAGATTTGCTAATAATTGAATTGAGAATTCTGAGAAATAAAGCAAAAGATTATTTCATAGTTTTTCCTTGAGCAAATGGAAAACTGGAGTCACCAATTATTGAGATAGAGAATATTGGAGGAGGAGCAGGTTGAATTAGGAAAGAGAGATTGAATCATGTTTGTCTGGATACCTATTACACACTTGAATGCAGACAAGTTAGCAGCTAAGATATATAACTGTAGGGTTTGTTGAGAAGTCTAAACTTAAGATAAAATTTTGGAGGTTATCACTGTATTAGGATTCTCCAGAGAATCAGAACCAACAGGATATGTGTGTACATGTGTCTGTGTGAGTATATCCTATATAGTATTTGTGCGGGTATAAGTAAAGAGCTTTATTTTAAGGAATTGGCACACATGGTTATGGAGGCTGAGCAGCCCCAATATTTGAAGTCAGCAACTGGAGACCCAGGAGGGTCAATACATAGCTCCCAGTCTGAGTCAAAAGGGCTGGAAGGCCAATGATGTAAATTCTAGTCTGAAAGTCAGCAGACTTGAGACAAAGAAAGAGCCAATGGTTTAATCCAAGTCCAAAGGCCAGAAAGGATTTATGTTCCAACTCAAACAGTTATGCAAGAGGTTTAACTAACCCTCTTACTCAGCCTATTGTTCTATTTAGGCAGGTCTTCAACTGACTTGGGTGAGAGTTACACCCATTAGGGAAGGCAATATGCTTTTCTATATCTTTACAGATGCACCAGAATAATGTTTGACAAATATCTGGCGCTTTGTGGCTCAGTCAAGTTGATACATAAAATTAACTGCCATAAATCACCAAAGATTTAAAGCCATATTAGACGAGGCCTCCAAAGAAGTGATGCAAGAAGAAAATTCTGGGAAATTGAATGTTTGAAGACTCTAAACATTAGTGATATTCAACTAAAGAGGATTAGAATGAGTGTCCCATAAAAGCATAAGGAAACCAAGAGACGGTGATGTCCAAAAAGCCAAGTAAGTACTTCACAAAGTTGAGCTTAAGCACTATGTCAAAAACAGTGAAATGGAATGAGGGCAGAGACTTGCCACTCAGGACACTGAGATTTGGTTCAAGAGAAGATTGAAATTCTTCTACTCCTGACCATAATAGACCAAGAAGGGTAATTTAAAAGACTTAATCTCTCTGCCATAAACAACTAAAAACCTGGATAAAATGTGTACATCAATTGTTTTTCAAACATTGAGCAATAGGTACCACAGAGCTCGAATTCCTGAGAAAAGGAAATAAACCAGGTAAGCCCCGCAATTCCTTTGGCTTTCTGCCTTGCGATAATATTCAGACAAAAGGGCAAGGATGAGAAACCCAAACAGAGCAATTAGATTTGGGAAGGGAGAGGCAGCTGGAACTATGGAGCAAATACCAGCAAGAAAGGTATTGCACAAAGAAAGATCAAGAAGTCTATAGAAGACTGGATCTGTTGTTGTAAGCAGGAGTAGCAAAGAATTACCAGAGAGCTGTAACCTGAATATTTACCCAGAGATTACACAAACTTTATAAATTTTGAGTCACAACCAGCCAGAATGAAGTCTCCATTAAACACCTAGAGCATTCAATATGGACCTCAGAGGAGTAGGAGAACTAAATTAGACCAAAGTAAAAATCACTGTGAATACATGCTAACCAAGTTTACACACAAACCTTGAAAAGACAAGCTAATTTTCAAGTTACCTAGTTGCCTTCAAGAATCCAAATAAATGGAGAGATATAATATGTTCATGCATTTGAGGACTCAATGTTGTTATCTCTGAGGAAGGCATAAGATTTCTAGTATATTAAGCTATCAGTCCATTTGGCCTCCATTATTGTTCAAGCAGGTCATGGATTTGGGGGTATTTGGGGGAATTAGTTGGAATTTATACAATTCTTTGGAATATGTGCTACAAAGAAGGAAATTAGAAAAGATTGGCCCCTGCTCAGAACTATGTAATGATACTCACTAAGAACTTTATTCTTGCTTGTGGCTGGCCTGGGTATAACAGATCCAGCATGGGACACATAATGTACCTATAGCCTAAGGCCCTTCTCTTGGGTGTTATGCTATGTACAGTTCTCTTCAGTCTATCATATGGTTATGTAGCAGAATTCAATTAGAAAAACCAACCCATTATAAGTATTATAAGAATGAAGGATCTAGAATAAGAATATGAATTCACATGAATGTGAGACAACTGGGGAATAAAGGTCTAGAAGGGGAGTTTGAGTACTGGAAATACAGACACGAACCACGTCAATTTAGTGTGGGTGGAAAGGGCAGAGTTTTGGCGACCAGGCTTGAAGTGGGAGGCTCTGGTGGGAGGTTATGGAGCGGTCTATGGACACTGCTACTTGTGTGGAAGCTGCTGCCTCTGAGGAACCTGCGGCCTGAGCTCTGGGGTAAGCGTGGATAGTGGGCTTAGGGCTGCTATTGGCTATCAAGGCCCCAACCTGCAAGTTAAACTGGATGAAGAGTAGGAGGAAAGAAGAAAACAGGGAGACAAGAGAAAATGAGGTCCTGCTGGACACATCTGGGCCTGCTGGTTATGTTTGTGACCACCCAAACCTCTGACACTAGTGGCTTCTGCTCCCCTTCCACCTTCCACATCTCATGCGAGCAGCTTTTTTGGCCAACTCTAACCTAAATCTGTACCACTCAACTTTAGATAGGAGCAGTGGCAGCAAACTCACAACACTAATTGGCACAAAAAGCCTGAAGACCTGTTGAGTGATATGGAATTCTTTGATGGAGTACTTTACATGATGCTGACTATATATGGAAATAACATGAAATAAAATGGGGAAGGGTGTTATCTATGTCAAAATCTTAGGTTACTTATGTAAGACTTCTGACAACGGACATGTGAGTTGGGCGTTTGTCTCTTCCTTCCCTCCTTTCTTCCTTCCTTCCTTCCTTCCTTCCTTCCTTCCTTCCTTCCTTCTAGATGTTTATTCATTTATCTTGAGAGAGAGAGGGAGATAGAGAGAGAAACTGAGCAGGGGAGGGGCAGTGAGAGAGGGCGAGAGAGAGAGAATCCTAAGTATGTTCTATACTGACAACAGAGTCCGACATGGGGCTTGACCTCAAGAACCGCAAGATCATGATTTGAGTTGAAACTGAGTCAGACCTCCAACTCACTGAGCCACCCAAGCACCCCAGCTTTTGTCTATATTAAAAGAGTGGCAAAATAACAGAATAAAAGTTTAAGGTGATAATGATCAGCTCATTTATTATACTTACCATATACCAGACATTTCAAATACATTATATATATGGACTCACTACTTAAGTCTGACAACAAACTGTAAAGGGAGTATTATTACCCCTATTAAATCCGGAGACTTGGAGACATTAAGTAAATTGTTGAAAGTCATATAGTTGGTCAATGGCTAAGCCAGGATTTGAATCCAGGTAGTACAGTGTCAGAGTTTGTGCATTTAACAGTGATGATAATATGCCTGATGGAAAAAGGTGAAGGATATTGCAAAAGAAGAAAATGTATGGAGTATCAACTTAGATGCAAGCAGGTAATTCAAACAGCAGGATGATAAATGGACTGGTTTTGATTCATACTGAGTTCATAGATAATTTGAAGATAGAAAATTCCTGTAAAATTTTGAAAAGGGATTAAGCACATGGATCTCTGAGCTTAAAATGTTTTTCTCATGATGAAACTATAGGAATTCACTGTGATGCAAATAGAAGAACTTAGAAAATGTCTTAAGAGTCCAAGTTCATGTAATGTCCAGCAGAAAGAACATTAAGACGTATTCTTTAGGAAGAAGTAACAATATTTGATTACCTATTAAATACCTAAGACTTTTCGTATCTTCTTTGAAAATGTACATGAATTCTAATCCAACCCATCCCCTATCCCTGGACTCAAAGTCAGTGTCAAATTTGGCTCCTTCATGAAGTCTTTCCTTTCTCCTTTCAATAAATTCCGGCATTCCTTCCTCTGGGTTTTCACAGAAAGTACTTTGTTCACACTTCTAACTTAGTGAGTATCATTACATTGACACTGGATGTTAATATGTGCAATGGATTCTGTAGTGCACAGTTTACATATCCCTTTAGGACTGAGACATTTATTCTTCTAGCGGGAGGAAGGTCTGTCTGTTGACAACTTACAACTGTCCCTCCCCAAGCATTGCTCTCAGCTGAATGAAACAATTCACCCTGTCCCCCAGGAAATCTCACATTTAATAACTATTTGATGCAAAAGTACAAAGGCCTGGCCCATTTGCTCCAATTGGAGATAATTCTGAAGGGGCAGCCAAGCGTTAGAACTCCCTGGGGGACTGACTGAGTTTGCTGTTGCAACTGCACTACAGTTTGATTTCACCTTCTCCCCAGTGCCGCATCCTAGTTGTTGCAACCAGAAGACTCTCCAATAAATCTAAGTGCATTAAAATATACACTTTTATTTTTTAATAGTGATTTTTAATTTTTAATTTTTTTAAGTTTATTTATTTTGAGAGAGAGAGAGAAAGAGAGAGAGAGAGCACGCATGAGCAGGGGAGAGGCAGAGAGAGAGGGAGAGAGAAAATCTCAAGGAGCCTCTATGCTGTTAGTACAGAGCCCTATGCAGGGCTCAATCTCTTAAACCATGAGATCATGACCTGAGCCAAAATCAAGAGTCAGATGCTTAACTGACTGAGCTGACTAGGCACCCCTAATTTTGATTTCTTTAAATTGAGTCCTTTATTTTGAGTAAAAAAATATAAATATGTTCAACTCTTAGGAATCATCAATGATGCACTGATTTTCATAATTCAGTCATATGATTTTGAGTGATTTAGCACCTTTCAGATAAACACCAAATTCAAAAGCATATCTACAATACAGGGAGATTTACTGCATTTTTTATGTTGTAAGACTCATACAATTGCTTCTTGATAGCAATTACGCTTTCCTGAAATTTAATCACTGCATTGGGAAAGTCAGACTACTTATATTGGGTCAATAAATGAAGGAGCGAATGATTGAATCAATTAATATGAAACTGAGGGATTCAAGACAAAATACCCTGTAAACATATTTTAGACCATGGAATTGTGATGCTTCAATTCAACTCCCTATAATGTTAAAAGAAAAAATAAAGCCATGGATTGCTAGGGAATTGACAATAGTCTGATAATCCAAGGAAGAAAAGAAGAAAACAAAGGGTGATAAGTTAAATGTAGTATTTGAGACATTGAGAAATGTGGGCTGAACCAAGAACAACTTGGAAGGCTAAATAGATTTGTGTGGACTAAGGAATATTGAGATCTATTTACAAGTCTATGTGTATTAAATTCAAAACTATGAAAATTACCATATTCACTTGGAAACTTTGTAGGCCGGGGAACTTCTATGTTTTAAAAATGCATTGGTCATACCTGAAATAAAAAAAAAATAAAAAAAAAAAACAATCATCAGAGACTCAGATAACTTCACCTCTGGGGATTAAAAAGTTAGCTATTGCAGCAGAATGCATGGGCAATGGTCCTTAGGCAATGACTTGTTTCAAACTGTGACAGATTATATTGCTGGCATTAATCAGGCATGTGCATCATGATGCCTTGCACAGCTGCTTAAGGCCATGAAGCTTTATTTAGAAAACATAAATGTACATTTAGTGGGTATGTTTATTTTTTACTTATTTCAAATACTTACAATTAAAGGGACCTAGTCTTTTAGTGGAATCACTGTACCATTTTAACATGAATTTTAGTAATGATTTTTTAAAAGATGATTTTTATGATTCCCGAGACTTCAATGAAAACAGCCTTGTAATCTTATCCAAAGCCATTTATAGACTTTGGATTCAAAATCAATCTAGACATTCCCTAGGTAAGAGTACTGGATGATATTTGTCAGGAATCTTGGCATGGTCAGGAATATTGCACAAGAACCATGTGTGTCTTTGGTATGAGAAATGATGTTGTAGAAAGAAGAATTATCTAGAGATTATCATTACTTACCATTATTCATATATTTAAATTAAATTAAAATATGAACTCATGGAAAACAGAACCCTTTTTATATAATTACATATGAATTAATTCAGCAAAGTATAAAGTAGCCTAATCAATAAACAGCATCCCTTCCTTCTAACTTTTAGCAGGATACACACGCCTCATAAAGTATGAGAGTTACATGAGTTGAATCAATATTTCTGAAACTAATTATCTGCTAGATTTTAAGAGATAGTTTTGTGAACAGATAAGTGCAAGCTAGTGGACAAGCGAAGCAAAATGACATTCGCTTCTAGCTAGACTACAATAAGGAAGAAAAACTAATTTTATGGTTTTAAGAAATGATTCAAAGTTCATTTTGTTTTTGTCAAAAATTCTCTAGGTTGTAAAATTAGTATTTAAAAACAGACTCAGGGGCCGTCTGGGTGGCTCAGTCAGTTAAACGTCCGACTCTTGATTTTGATTCATGTCCTGATCTCACAATTTGTGGGATCAAGCCCCACCCTGCACTCTGCTCTGATAGCGTGGAGCCTGCTTGGGATTTTCTGTCTCCCTCTCTCTTTGCCCCACCCCCGCTCACTCTCTCTCTCTCTCAAAATAAATAAACATTAAAAAATATATTAAAAACAGACTCTGAACAAACATAAATTTGAATAAATTCTTTCCCTAGAGATAATGGGAGTGGGACTCAATGCAGGGTATAGAGAGGGCCTGCCATCCATATATCCCTTTATATAAATGAGGAAAAAGTGTGCTTTGTATGCTTAATGATCATGCCATACACATAAGGAGAACATCATTATCACATCATCATCAACAGCAACAACATAGCAATAAAATCACTCCATAAAGAAGAATTCCCAAAAGGCTACGGATCTACTCTTAAAGTCAAGTAATAATTTCCAGAGGCTTAAGAAAACATCTTGAATCTTTCAACTTTATTCTCCTTTAATGCTGACTTACAGGCATGAAAAGAATCATCTCCAATATAATCTAGTGTCTGTAAATAACCTCACTGCTCAGGGGAACCTCAAGGATATTGTAGGACCCAAATGCAATACTATTATGTGAGAAAGCACTGTCATGATAACTGGACAATCAAAACTGCCTGCATATTAACCAATATACTTCTATATAATCCATTGCCCCCCCCCCATTGAAACAAATTAGATATCTCAATAAAACTTTATATTTTGAGGTACTTGTATTTTCACAGGTAGTTGCAAGAACTAATGCAGAGGAATCTCATGTATCCTTTATGTTTATCCCAATGGTAACATTTTACAAACCCAACCTAAAATATCACAGAGTGTTGACATTGATACAATCAAGCTACAATTTATTTCCCTGCAAGGACCCCTCAGGCTGGCCTTTTAAAACCAAGCCTACTTCTGTCCTGTCCCTGACCCCTCATTAACCCTTGGCAGCCAATAATCTGTTTTATATTTCTGTATTTTTTTCATTTAAAAAAGTGTTCCATAAATAAAATTATACAGTCTACAATCTTTTGTGATTGGCCTTCTTTCTTCCAACAGAGCCTTATTCTCTGAAAATTCACCCAGGTTTTTTTTTTTTAATTTTTTTAAACGTTTATTTATTATTGACAGAGAGAGATAGAGCATGAGCATGGGAGGGACCAAGAGACGGGGAGACACAGAATCTGAAGCAGGCTCCAGGTTCTGAGCTGTCAGCACAGAGCCCGACGTGGGGGCTTGAACTCATAAACCAAGAGATCATGACCTGAGCCGAAGTCGGACGCTTAACCCACTAAGCCACTCAGGCACCCCAACCCAGGTTGTTTTGTACATCAATAGTTTGTTCCCTCTCGTTTAGTATTCCATGGTATGGATAGACCATAGTGGGTTTAGCCTGTCAGCCACTGAAAGACATCTGCTTTTTCTTCCATTTTTTGGCAATTAGGAATAAAACTGCTATTAAATATCCATCTACTGGTATTTGTGTGAACATAAGTTTCAATTTCTCTAGGATAAATGCCCAAAAGTACAGTTGCTGGGTTGTATGGTAGTTGCTTGCTTTAAGAGAGTGTAAATGTGTTTTACAGAATAACTTTATCATTTTTATTCCCACCAGAAATGTATGAGTGACCAAACCTCCGTATCTTCATTAGCATTTGGTATTGTTACTACTTCTTATTTTAGTTATTTATAGGCGTGTGGTGATAGTTTGCTTGGTAGTTTATACTTGTAGCTAATATTTGCATTTTCATAATGGTTAATGATGTTAAATAACTTTTCGTGTGCCATCTGAATATTCTCTTTGTTGAAATGTTTTCACATCTCTTGCCTATTTCTAATTGAATTATTGTTATCATTTTTTTAATACTGAGTGTTGAAAGCTCTTTATGTGTTCTGAATACTCAACCTTTGTTAAATTGTAGTCTGCAAATATTTTCTCCCATTTTTTTTAGCTTATCTTTTTACCTTCTTAACATGGTCTTTCTCAGAGTGAAAGTTTTTTATCTTGATGAGATCCAGTTGATCAGTTGTTTTTTTTTTGTTTGTTTGTTTTTTGTTTGCTTTTTTTTTTTTATGGTGTGGTTTTGGTGTTTAAACAGTAACTTTATGCTGGAGAAATGTGACAAACATTATCTCAGCCAGTTTATCAAAGTCAGCATCAACAATGGTAAGACATGTTGATAGTATGTACCCTTGATAATCATGTGATGAAAATTATACTTTATCTCTGTGTTTCCTTACCTCAAAAAGACACACCCTAGTCTTATCATGAGAAAAACAGCAGACAAATCCCAGTTAAGGGACATTCTACTAAATACCTGTCAAGGTCATCCAAACAAGAAAAGCCTGAGAGATTGTCACAGCCAAGGGAAGCCTGAAAAAGCATGACAATTGAATGTGTGGTATCCTGGATAGGATCACGGAACAGAAACTGTACATTAGGTAAAAATAATGAAATATGGATGAAGCATGGACTTAAGCTAAATATAATTTATCAATATTGGTCCATTAGCTGTAGAAAATGTATCATACTAATGCAAGATATTCATAAGAGAGAATTCTAGGTGTTTGTTATGAGAACTCTCTGATTTGTCTTCGTAATATAAATCTGTAAATCTAAAACGTTTTAATATAAAAATGTTATTTAAGAAATGTGCATTTTTTCCCCAGCTCTGTCCACTGAAAATGGCTAGAAACAGTGAACAGCATAATAACAAGAATCACCCTAGTGCCCAGTGGGGCAGAAGGGACAAATAAGTTGTGTGATGAATAAAGCAAATTTCCTTTATTATTTTCCCTAATTTATATGTGCTTGAAAATTCCAAATTTAAAAATTCCTTGAAATGGCAATGTTGCATAATGAGCATTGCCTTTTATGACCTGAGATTCGTTATAACTGGGGATAGCTGAACTGATATCATCTGTATGGTAACATGTGGTATAGCCATTACCCCGCTAGTAACCACCCATTCCCAAGCCTGTAGGAGAAACCAACCAGGCTCTCCTGGAGACCATGAATTGTGAATCAAATCTATTTTAGCTAATGAAATGATCACAATAATTTTCAAGGAAAGTATTATACTTAGAGAGGTACTAAAGCCTACTTCTTCCATCAGATGGTTTTCCTGGCTCGTGTTTTATAGAAGAATCTTCAAAACTGATGTCTACGATTCTAGACAAAAGTTTGCTTTTTGTGGACAAAATATGTAAGTACAATAAGCTATTTATAAATGTAAATGCAGATGATGCCAGGCACAAGGTAGGCAAATTGTGTTCTGGTTTTTGTTGTAGGAGCCATGGGTAGATATACATCTCCTGGCCAGGGACTCTGCTAGCCAAAGGCTTGAGTCACTATGTAGTTGCTCAGCATCCAGTGAAAGCGCCAAAGAGCCTATCACAATTTTTCATTGATTCTTCTGCTTAAGCACCAGCCTCTTTCCCTCTTATTGCCTCATATTTGACACATATTTTAAGGTTATTCACTTTTTCTTAGTTTTCTTATTTTTATTTTTGAATTTTCAAATATATGTATATATATATACATATATACACATATGTGTGTATATATGTGTATATATATATATATATATATATATATAAACAGAGAGGGTATATATATATATATATATATAAGCAGAGAGGGTATATCAATCATTCCGTTTTACATATCATCAATGTCAATCGATCATTTTCATCTACAACCCTTGCCACAATGGGCATTCAGGTACTTGTTGATATTATTTGGTCATTTCTCTAGAGATTTTCAGTGATCAGAGCTAAGAAACATTTTTAGTCCATTATGGAGTCAGCCTAAAACTTTTACCCAGAGCCTGGGGGAAAGTTTTGTATGAGATTCAGTGATGAGTTGGACATCAGGAAGATTTCATGGAAAAAAAAGGAGCTCCCATTAAACACGTTTAAATGCTGTTCCTTTAAGGAAGTGCCACTCTGAAAAATAATCCTGTTTGTTACTTCACATTGAATGTCATGTCGTCTCTGTTAGATTTCCTATATAATGCTTTTTGTTTTTTAGTATTTATGCTCAAAATGCAATTTAAAAAAAAAGAAGCAAACGAATACAAATGAATTTTTAAAAATAGCTGGCAAGAATACAAACAAAGTTTTCCATCCCATCCAGCACATGCTTTCAATGTCAGATATGGCTTTTGTGTGGGGTTCTTCATATGTAAAGAAGACCTATGAGGTCAGCTAGTACAGATTTTCTATTTTTCACATCACTGAACTAACAAAACTACAGATTCCCATTTCATTAACATGTTAGAGAAAAACCAACCTCTCTTTTCTATTCATTTTCTTTTCATAAGGATTGCCTTTTCTTTTGTGCTTCCCCGAAATATGAAAACAGTGTTCCTGTACCAAATCACTATACTGTAGCATGCAAGCACACAAACGCTAGTATAGTGTGAAATGAAATGATGAAAATGTGCTATAATCCCCACATTGTAATGCAAACCTATAAATGAAGATCACACAAACACTAACAAATTTGTAGAATAAGAGAAGTTTGACAGAGTTGCATCGCATTTCTATGTATTTTTGTTATTTACATGTCTGATGATTTTGCCCCCAAAATGTTTTGACTGAGGTGTTTCATGCTTATAACATTATTAGGAATCCATGATTCCAAATCCTGTCTTTAGAATGAAGTCTTTAATTGCATATAATGCTGTCATTTCCTAAAACATTAATAATATATGTATTAAAAAATTCACAAACTGTGGTCCCACTACATTGGAAGTTGAAATTGAAAATTAGCCATTGGGAATCCCTCAGGGCACTAACCTATCAGGCAGAGAAAGGGTTGCCTTACAGACTGGGAAAAGTGTTTCTTTCTTTTTTTTTTAATGTTTATTTTTGAGAGAGACAGAGAGGGAGACAGTGTGAGTGGGGGAAGGGCAGAGACAGAGACACAGAATGAGAAGCAGACTCCAGGCCCCAAGCTGTGAGCACAGAGTGCATCATGCTGGGCTTGAACTCATGAGATCATGACCTAGCAGAAGTCAGCTGCTTAACCGACTGAGCCACCCAGGTGCCCCTGGGGAAAGTTTTTCTAATTACCAAGGAGATATTTGAGTGCTGCTCTCTGATATGGATTTGAAGGAATCTTACCATCTTTTCAGACTCCAGGGAGTTTTCTAGGGAAGTTCTAGGGTTTTCATTTCACAATAAAAACATTTCATGGCAGGTCTTCCAAAGCTCTAGGTTTGGTGTTTCACTAAGCAGGTAAAAAATGCCAACCAGCTTCAGCTGAAAGCAAAGGGAACATGGAATTAATGGTGAAACAGGGGTTTTTAAAGACCAATGTGGCCTCATAACCAGTTCCATATATAATGACTACAGCAGCAACGGATATTTTATTTTTGTATTATTATGCACACATTAATATATTAACCCTGATCTCATCCCTTTCTTTCCCATATTATTTTTTGGTGACAACAACTTTAAAACTCAGTTTTTCTATGATATAATGTTAACATTGAATTGTAATTGAACTAAAACAAGTGTTACTATCACAAAGTGACTTTGGGGATTTTGTACCTTCAGGTTTTTGAGAGGTGAATGTCTTCGTTTGCATTAAAATTGGCTGCAACTTATCATCAGATTGATGTTGTTGCAATGAAATAATTGTTACTTATTTTTATTATGCTTAAGCTCAAATGTGCAAGAGAGTATCTTGACCTATAAAAAGGGTGCCACATGGCTACATATCAGCTTTGTGAAGGCTTCTCCCAGAGATCCACATGCTATCCACACATCCCTTCTTCCAGTAGTTTCCTCAGTGCAGGGAATGGTAATTCCTCACAGGAACTCATCTCTGAGTTTCTTCAACATCCATTTATGGCTCTTCCACAATCCAACACTTGAGTAACCAATTTTCTATATTAAATTTCTTGTGTTTAAGACTCATGGGTTGGTTTCTATATCCCTAGGTATATTGATAAATTCTATTTTTAATGGTACCAGATACAAATGGATTAAATGAATATTTATCTTATAGTCATCCAATTATGTTAAAATTGCTGAATAGCCTGAGAAGGTCCTTACATGGATCTGCCCTTAGAATAACTCATGGAATTACAAAATATCATCCATTCCTTTATATCATATATGGGTTTTACCTTGTGGTTATTATGAATAATGCCACATTAGACAGTGATACACAAGAATCTTTTGAGTTCCTTCTTCACTTCTTTTTAGTATATACCCAGGAGTAGAATTGCTGGGTCACATAGTAATATGTTTAGTTTTTTGAGAAACTTCAAGCTGTCTTCTACAGTGGCTGTACCATTTTACATTCCTACTATCAATATATGAAAGTTTCAGTTTCCATTATTTTTTATTTTTATTTTTTTAGAGAGAGAGAAAGCAAGCAGGGGAGAGGGGCAGAGGGAGATAGAGAAAAAGAATCTTAAGCAGGTTCAATGCTCAACACAGAATCTAACCAAACGTGGGGTTCAATTCCATGACCCTGGGATTACGACCTGAACCAAAATCAAGAATCAGATGCTCAATGGGCTGAGGCACCCAGGCACCCCTCTTATGATTTCTTCTTTGAACCACTGGTTGTTTAATGTTTTAGTTTCCACATATTTGTGAATTTTTCAGTTTAACCTGCCTTATCAATTTCTAGTTTCATCCCATTGTTATCAAAGAAGACACTTTGTATTATTTCAATATTGTAAAATCTATTGAGACTTATTTTATGGCCTAACATGGTATTTCCTAGGCAATCCTTAATGTACATTTGAGAAAAATACGTAGCTGCTGTTGTGTTGAGTATTCTATTGGGTCTATTAGGCCTATTTGATTGATAGTGTTGTTCAAGTTTTTTATTTCCTCATTGGTCTTCTGTCTAAATGCGTTATCTATTATTGAAAGGAATGCATTGAAGTCTCCAACTATTATTGTAGATATGTCTGTTTCTTCTTCCAATTCTATCAATGTTTGATTCATATATTTTGGGATTATGTCTATAATTATATCTTCTTGATAAATTGATCCCTTTTTTAATATATAACACCTTTTAGTCTCTTGTAAATATTTGTGACTTAAATTTTTTTTTTTGATACTCTCTTTTGGTTCCTATTTGCATATATCTTTTTCTTTTTTTAAAAAAAATTAACATTTATTCATTTCTGAGAGACAGAGAGTAAGCAGGGGTATGGCAGAGAGAGAGGGAGACACAGAATCCGTAGCAGGCTCCAGGCTCTAAGCTGTCAGCACAGAGCCCAACATGGGGCTTTAACTCACAGAATGTGAGATCAGACCTGAGCTGAAGTCTGATTCTCAACCAACTGAACCACCCAGGCACTCCTGCATAGGATCTCTTTTTCTGTTCTTTCTAATGTGAGTCTGTTGGAGATAGCATAGAATTAGATCACGCTTTGTTTTTCTTTTTATTTTGCCAATCTCTGTCTTTTGATAGGGGAGTTTAATCCATTTACATTTGAGTAATTACTGACAAAAAAAGTACTTACTTCTGCCATTTTGCTATTTGTTCTCTGTATTGCCTTATTATTATTTTTTGTCCCCCATTTCCTCCATCACCAATTTGTTTTGTGTTTGTTCCATTTTTAGTATGGTAAACAACACATAACATAAAATTTGACATTTTAACTATATTTAAACATAAAATTCAATAGTGTTAAATATATTCATATTGTTGTGAAACATATTTCCAGAACTTTTTCATCTTGCAAATCTGGAATTCTGTACCATTCACACAAATTCCCCTTTTCCTCTCCCTTTCGTCCCTGATAGCCAGGATTTTACTTTGTTTCTATGAATTTGATTACTTTAGATACCTAATGTAAGTGGAATCATGTAGTATTTACCTTTTTGTGACTGAATTATTTCACATAGCATAATGTTCTAAAAGTTTGTCTATATTGTAGCCTTTTTAAAAGCTGAATAATGTTTCACTACACATATGTACATTTTCTTTATTCATTCATTTGTTGATGGATATTTGGGTTGCTTCTACCTCTTGGGTAGAGTGAATTATGTGAACTTAGTTCCCTAGTGTGAACTTGGCTATTGGCTGCCATAAACATGAGTATTAACTGATTTATTGTACTGTACCGATTTGATCCCTTGTGGTTTCCTTTGTGCATATTTTTTTCAAGGTACTTTCTTAGTGGCTAATGCAGTGATTATAATTAGCATATTAAATTTGTAACAGTTGAGTTTAAATTGATATAAAAGTTAGATTAAATAGCATGCAAAAATTGTGCCATTGAATAGCTCTTAAATGACCAATTTGTGTTGTTATTGTCACAAATTATGTCTTTATAGAGTTTACTGATTAATATGGATTTACAATTATTGGGGTTTTTTTTTGCATTTTATTTTAAAATTATGAGAAATAAAGAGTTACAAGCCAAAAAATGCATTTTATTTTTTGTATTTACCTCTTTTATTGTCTTTACTGGAATTTTATATTTCTTTGTGTGGCTTCAAGCTGTTGTCTAGTGTCCTTTCATTTCAAACTGAAGAATTCCCTTTAGCATTTTTGTCAGAAATGCAACTAGCAACAAACTCTTTCAGCTGTGTTTATATAAGAATGTTTTATTTCTCATTTATTTTTAAAGATAGTTTTGCCAGATATAGAATTCCTAACAGTCCCTTTATTCCTTTTCTGCACTTTAAAAATATTACCCTACTCCTTTTGATTGGTACTATTTATAATGAGAAATCTGCTCTTTCCCTATTAAGGACACCTTGTATGTGACAAGTCACTTCTCCCTTGCTGCTTTCAGTATTCTGTTAGTCTTTGGCTTTGGACAGGATTATGTTGTGTCTTGTGAAATTTTTAGCATGTATCTTTTTTTGGAGTTTGTTGAGCTCCTTGAATATGTAGATTTGTGTCTTTTATCAAAATTGGAAAGATTTGCCATTATTTCTTTGAATAGTCTTTCTGCCCTTTAGTCTTCTCTCTTTCTAGGATTCCTATTATACATACATGTCCCAAAGGTCCCTTAGGCACTGCTTATTTCTCTTCATTCTTTTTTTCCTTCTAGTCCACAGAGTGAATAATGTCAGTTGACCTATCTTCAAGTTTGCTGATTTGTTTTTCTGCCTGCTTAAATCTTCTATTTAAATCCTTTAGTGAGTTTTTTATTTTATTTATTGTACCTTGTGTATCAGCATAAGAATTTTTATTTAGTTTCCTTTTTTAGATTTCTTTCTCTTTATTCTCTATATTTTCTATTTATTTATACATTGCTCTCCTAGTTTACTTTACCCATGGTTTCCTTTAACTCTTTGAGCATATTTAAGATAGTTCATTTTAGTTTTTGTTTAGTAAGTCCAATGACTGTGCTTTCTTAGGTACATTTACCTGTGAATTGGCCATACTTTATTCTTTCTTTGCATGGTTTATAGTTTTTGTTGTTGTTGTTGTTGTTGATGTTGTTGAAAACGGAACAGTTAAAAAAAAAAAAAAGAAAATGGAACAGTTTTGACTATTATAATGAAAGTACCTCTGGAAATCGGCTCGTTCACCTCCCTAAAATTTGCCGTGTTTTATACTCTGTATACAACATAGTATACTATGTGCTATAGCTGTTTGTTTAGCAGTTAGTGGTTTTTAAACTACTTTTGTGAAGCCCATATTGTTTATGTGTGGTTTCTTTAGTACATGTTCTGCTTGTGTTTTCACATAGCTTTATTTCACCTCCAGAGGGAGAGAGAGAGAGATAAAGGAAGTAAAGAAGGAAGAAAAAAACCCTCTCCCAGTCTTAGTGTGTTGACTCTGTGCTGGATCAGTCAGTGCTTAGACACACTCTTTATGACTCTGCATTAGCCTTCACTTCCTGCTTGCAGTGAGACTACAGATAAGCCAGAGGGAAAGCTTAGGGTCTTCTCAGTCCTTTCTGAGTATTCATCCTGCCCTGGGCATATGCATTGCTTCCTGTATCTCCCAATATATGAAGATTCTTTTGAATGCCTTAATTTACCAAAGAAAGCCTCTCCTGAGCTTTCCCCCCCAAGATTTCAGCATTCTTATTTGCCACAATTGTCATATTTTGCCTCAAGCAGCTGCTGAATATTTATTTACCTTACATTGTTTTTGAGGAATGCTACTGCTTTTCTGCTGTTAGTGAGTTCTGAGTTAAGAAAAAAAGTAAAGGTAAGTGCCTTGCATCAGTCCTTCCTGTAGCCTTCATACAGGTTACAAAGGATAAACACATTTCTTTGGGGGTGGGGGGGGCAGTTCTGCTCCTTCTGGAATCAGGCACCAGGGTCACACACCGGTAACATGAGCTGCCATCTTTAAGACTTTGTCCCAGTACCAGGGAGGAGATGTGGAAAGGGCACAATAGAAAAACACACAAAGTTTCCTCATGTTTTTAAGTCATCTGTTTCTTGATTAAGCAGTCTCTTGGTTGCTATGAACTTTTAACTGTTTTCCAGAATTCTGACAAAGTTGATTCTGACAGTTTTTCTACTTGATATTTAAAATTTTTCTGGGGAGAGGTGAGCTCTTGGAGCTACCTACTCTGCCATTTTTTGGTGATGTCTAATTTATGTATTTTAATAACATGTTATGTTTGTAGTGTGTCTGCAGCACAAATGCTCTCAAAAGAGCATGGCACTTACTTCCCAGCTTCCAGGAATGTTGACTGTAGTCAGTTTGTAGCTAAATCTCTCCCCCAGAATTTTCGTCAGCTGAAAGGAGAAGTCTCTTTCAATATAATACCTCTCTGGGGCCAACTCATGTCTACTGACTGGTTAATAAGAAGGAACAAAGGCTGGACCCTTCTGTCAGGACATCTGATGATTCAAGACAATTCTGACCATTCACCACACCTTCAAATTCTTATGGAGTTGGTGAGCTCTTCTTATACCTTCATTGATGTTACTCACTTCCAATAATTTCCGTACACAGAATCTGAGGAATGGGAAATAAAATAATACTTAAATTCAAATGTTAAATTGAAAAAAAAACTGAAGAAAATAATTTTATTTTGTGATAACTTGCCCTTTTTATACCCTTCCTTGTTTCTGACCATTACCTATTATTTTCTTAATTTCTTACAAAAAATGTCTAATGTTTTTATAAAAACCTGCTAGGCTAGTTATCAAGTTCGGCAGTTTGTGTTATTTACTTACTTTCTCTTTTTGAAAGTAAGGAAAAATTACCTGTATTTTTTAAAATAAATTTATTCCAAATTCCTTAATGATTGCTGATACTTGGAAGTCATCTAATTTCTGCATTCTCTTAGCCTCTGGCAAATAATTGGTCACTACATGACATTTAACTTTTTTAAAGTTATGGATTTTGAAGATTGCCAGGAAATCCCTCTATTTATCCTTAAATAAAATCTTAGGCCAAACCTCACTATATGAGAAAACAAGAAAAACAAAATTTTAACATTATTTTATTTTTAAAATCCACATCATTTTCTCATCTTGTGGGCAATTGATGAAAAACATAAAGCTTTTTTGATCATTACAACACTTGAAGTAGGAACTTATCGGTGATAGTGGTTGACTTATTTCAACTTCAGCATTCAGTTTATTTCAACACTGCACAAACAAAACCAAAGAATAGAAGAAATATATCTTCCAGCCACAGAATATTTAGCTAAAAAATTAAAATTAAATTTATATTTGTCTGATTCTGTTTCTAGGTTTCATGGAAAGGCCCAGATAGGATTTTTACAAAATTGAAATATTTCAGTGTGATGATCTAACTCAACGGTCAGCAAACTATGACAGGTGGATAGAGGGATCCACCTGTTTTAGTAAGTAAAGATGCACTGTAATGACAGAGTTGAATAGTTGTGACAGAGACCATATGGCCCCTAAAGCCAAATATATTTACTATCTGTCCATTTACAGAAAATTTTTCCCAACCTCTGATTTAACTTACAATACAGGCTATGAAATATATGCAAAATTTGCTTCAGAGAGACCTAAAGCATACTTCAAAATAATAAGTAGATATACCCCAGATAGGGTAAAATTGAGATACAAAAGAAGAATGCGTTATTGCCATCCAGTAGAAAGATTCCAGATTAAAAAAAGAAAAAAAGGAAGAAAGAGAGAGCAGTTTCAGTAAAGAAATCATGAAAACCCCAAATCAAACTTATAAAGATAAATATTTCAAACTGCAACACTATTGGATCAAAGCTGCTTTTCACTTGGGAAACTCCATGCACTACCAGAAAAATTGTATTAACTATTATATAATGATGTTAATTAATATTCAATGGGATAAGAGTAATATGCAAAGTATAAAAGAGATGACCCAAAATATATATTAAGTGCTGAAACTATCCCAGATGGCAATATAGAATAGTGAATGTGAACTTGGGCTCTGGAGTCAAACTGCTTGAGTTTAAATCATGCTTCTTTAAAACAGTGCCTACCACAATGTGAGCAGTCATAAATGATTGCTGTTTCTATGATTTTGAACACGATATATGCTCTTTTAGCTGACGCTTTGCCTTTTGTAAGTAGTATCCCATTCTTGTGCCTTCCCTTTGTCTAGTAGTTAACTGAACATCCATGCTTAATTTACATGAGCTAACATATTTATAACTGCATTAAAAAATTATCATATATGTCATGTTCCATAACCTAGACCTTGTCACTACAAATTGTGCAACACTTTATCCCTTTATGAACATAACATCGGATTTTTCAATTCACTCCTGTTAATATCCCAAATGCCCACAATCTATGTTACTTTAAAAATAAACTTTTCTCGGGTGCCTGGGTGGCTCAATCAGTTGAGCATCTGACTTCGGCTCAGGACATGATCCCATGATTTGTGAGTTCGAGCCCCACATCAGGCTCTATGCTGACAGCTCAGAACCTGGAGCCTACTTCAGATTCTGTGTCTCCCTCTCTCTCTGCCCCTCCCCTGCTCACTCTCTCTCTCTCAAAAATAAATAAACATAAAAAGTAAAGTAAAAATGAACTTTTAATTTTAAAATAGTTTTAGATTTACAGAAAAATCTTGAAGGTAGTACAAAGAACTCTTGTATATCATATAACCAGCTTCATCTACTTCAACGTTTTAGGTTAGTAAACTATATTTGCCACAACTAATGAATTAATATTGATTCACTACTATTAACTAAAGTTCATATTTTATTCAGAATTCTATAGCTCCCTCCCAATGTCCTTTTCTATTCCAGGTTCCCATCTAAGGCACCATATTACATTTAGTCATTATGTCTTCTTCGACTCCTCGGCTTGAGACAGTTTCTCAGACTTTCCTTGTTTTTGATGACCTTGACAGTTTTGAGAGGTACTGGACAGGTATTTTGTAGAATGTCTCTCTGTTGGGATTTGTCTGATGTTTTTCTTATGATTAGTTGGAGGCTATGTGGTTTTGGAAGAAAGACCACAGAGTTGAAATGCCAGTGTCATCACATCACATCAACGGTACATGCTGTAAACGTGTCGTATCATTGTTGATGTTAACTTTGATCACTTAGCTTGAGGTAGTGTCTGTCAGCCTTCTCCACTGTAAACTTATTCTTTTTTTTTCCCTTTCCATATTGTGCTCCTTGGAAGGAAATCACTGTATATGGCCTGCACTTAATGAGGGAAAAACTATGTATCAAAGGTTGAATATCCACCCAAAGAATTTGGGATTCTTCATGAGACATATGTTTATGTCATTTATTTGGGCAACCATTTCTTTCTATGTATCAGTACTGATTCATGAATATATATTCTATATTTCAAGTTATGATTCAATTTACTTTGTTCCTCAAAATTTTCTAGCTTTTGCCATTGGGATCATGTTCAATTGGGTCATGTAACCCTTTGACATACTCATCATTTTGGACTTTTTGGATTTTTTTCAAGTATTTTTGGCATTATAAAATTATCTAGTCTCATCTTGTATATTTCTCCTGACAGTCCTAGAATCAGCATTTCTCCAAGGAATTTTAGTCCCTTTTATTGGGAAATGGTATTAAAAACCAAATTCTGAGTACTAGGGGTGCTTGATATTACCAGGGTGTTATTGCTTCTAGGACCTCTTAATTAACAGAATAAAAAGATGATGTGTGTGTACGCTAACACTTTGTTTTTCCTTTATATCTGAAGGATAACTGTTGAAAATGTTCTTGTCTAGTGGAAAATGGGATTTTGTTGAATCTATAGATGCCTTTAGGTAGGATGGTCATTTTAATAATATTAATTCTTTAGATTCATGAACATGCACGATCTTTCCATTTGCATGTGTTTTCTTCAATTTCTATCAGTAAAGTTATATAGTTGTTATTACACAGATTGTTCACCTCCTTGGTTAAATTTATTCCTAAATATTTCGTTATTTTTGATGCTATTGTGAATGGTATTTTTTTTAATTTCTTTTTTCATATACTTTATCATTATGTAAGGAATCCAACTGATTTCTGTATGTTGCTTTTGTAGCCTTTAGTATATCAATGATTTATTGATTTCGTTTGACTGATTCTTTGGCATATTCTGTATATAGAATCATATCATCTGCAAATAGTGACAATTTTACTTTTCCTTTCTGCCTTGGATGTCTTTTATTTCTTTGTCTTGACTAGTTGCTCTAGCTAGGAAGACTTCTAGTATTATGTTGAATGGGAGAAGTGAGAGTGGGCATCTTTGCCTTGTTCCTGATCTTAGAAGAAACAATTTCAACTTCTCTTCATTTAGTATAATGTTAGCTCATTGAATATAATGTGGGTTTGTCATATATGGTCTTTATTATGTTCAAGTATGTTCCTAAGAGTTTTTATCATGAATGCATGTTGTATGTTGTGAAATACTTTTTCTGTACCTATTGTGATGATTTTTATCTTTCATTTTATTAATGTAATATATTACATTTATTGATTTGTGTATGTTGAACCATTGCTATATCCCAGGGATAAATCTCACTTGGTTATGGTATATAACACTTTTACTATATTCTTCAATTTGGTTTGCTAATATTTTGTTGAAAAATTTTGCATCTATATTCATTAGGGATCTTGGTCTATAAGTTTTTTTTTTTTTTTTTCTTATAGTATCTTTATCTGATTTTGGTATCAAAGTATTGCTGGCCTTATAGAATGTTTGAAAACTCACCTTCTTTGATGTTTTGGAAGAGCTCGAGGAGGATTGATGTTAATTCTTTAAATGTTTAGTAGAACTGCAGTGAAGCCACCTGGTCCTCAAGTTTTCTGTGCTGGGAGTTTTTTGACTACTGATTCAATCTCTTTACTGGTTATTGGTGTGTTCAGATTTTCTATTTCTTCCTGAATCAGTCTTGGTATGTTGTATGTTTCTAGAAATTTATCCATTTCTCTTAGGTTATGTATTTTTTAGCATATAATTGTTTATACAGTCCATTATGATTCTATATATTTCTATAGTATCAATCTTAATGTCTCCTCTTTTTAATTTTATTTATTTGAGTTCCCTGGTTTTTTTTTCAGTCTACCTAAACATTTATCAATTTTGGTTTTTTTGGAAAGAATCAGCTCATAGTTTCATTGATCCTTTCTATGGTTTTTCTGATGTCTATTTTTTTCCATTCTAATCCTTTTTTTTTAAGTTTATTTATTTTTGAGAGAGACAGCACAAGGGGGTTTAGGGCAGAGAGAGACACACAGAATCTGAAACAGGCTCCAGGCCCTGAGATGACAGCACAGAGCCCAATGCAGGGCTCAAACTCACAAACTGTGAGATCATGACCTGAGCCGAAGTCAGATGCTTAACCGACTGTGCCTCCCAGGTGCCTCATTTCTATTCTAACCTTTATTACTTTCTTAGTTTTGCCAACTTTGAGCTTATTTTTTTTCTTCTTTTTCTTGTACCTTGGGGTACAAAGTTAGGTTGTTTATTTGAGATCTTCCAAATTCCTTAATATATGCATTTATTGCTATAAACTTTCCTCTCAAAACTACTTTAGTTGCATCTCACAATATTTAACATATAACATTTTTATTTTAATTTGTTTCAAAATAATTTTTATTTCCCTTTTGATTTCTTCTTTGACCCAGTAGTTACTTAGAAATGTGGTCCACAGTTTTGTAGACCTAACTTTCCTCATATTGTTTGATTTCTGGTTCATACCACTGCAGTCAGAGAAGATAGTATAATTTCAATCTTCTTAAATTTTCTAAGATTTAATCTGTGGCCTATCATATGATCCATCCAGGAGAAAATTCTTTGTGTATTTGAGAAGAATGTGTATTCTGCTGCTATTGGATGGAATGTTCTGTATATGTCTGTTAAGTATGTTTGTTCTTAAGTATGGCTCAATTCCAACATTTCCTTGTTGGTGTTATGTCTGGACAATCTCTCCTTTGATGCTAGTGGGATACTGAAGTCCTCTACTCTTATTTTATGGTTGTCTATTTCTCCCTTAAGATCTGTTATTAATTTTTTTAATGCTTATTTACTTTCGAGAAAGAGAAACAGACAGACAGAGTGAAAGCAGGGAAGGGGCAGAGAGAGAGGGAGACACAGAATCTGAAGCAGGCTCCAAGCTCTGAGCTGTCAGCACAGAGCCCAACATGGGGCTTGAACTCACGAACCATGAGATCATAACCTGAACCAAAGTCGGATGCTCAACCAACTGAACCACTCAGGTGACCCAATATCTGTTATTAATTGCTTAATATATATTGGTGCTTAGGTTTGGGGAGCATATATATTTATTACTGTTATGTCTTCTTGATGTGATGACTCCTTTATCATTAAATAATTAACTTCTTTGTCTCTTGTTACCCTTTTTGACTTGAAGTCTGTTTTTTCTATTTCCCATTTTCTTTAAGTTTGTGTTTCCTTGGAATATCATCTTCCATCCTTTCACTTGTAGACTATGTGTATCTTTAGAACTGAAATGAATTTCCTGTAGGCAAACTATAGTTGAGTCACTTTTTTATTATTCATCTAGTCACTCTGCCTTTCAATAGGTGAGTTCAATTCATTTACATTTAGGGTGATTATCAGTATGTAAGGGTTTGCTACTGTCATTTTATCTTTTGCCTTTGGTTATTTTGTTATCTCCATTGTTTCTTTTTCCTTCTGTTTCTGTCTCATTTGTAAGTTAGTGGTTTTATGTGATTTTCTCAGTCTCCCCCTTTTTTGTTTCATATCTCTTCTCCGAATTTTTGCTTGTGGCTACTTTGAGGTTTATGTAAAATGTCTCATAGATAAAATAGTCCTCCTGCTGATAGCAATTTATCTTCATTAGCCTATAAAATTTTCTTCTGTTTACTCTTCCCTTTTTATATTTTTAGTGTCACAAGTAATCTGTTTTGATATAATGATTTGTTACCAAATTGTAGTAGCTATTGTTATATTTCATACTTTTCTCTTAACCTTTATGTTACAGTTAAGAGCTTAATCTACTATCCTAAAAAGAGTTACAGTATTCTAATTCTGACTATTTATCACTCTAACCAAAGATTTTTGTATCTTCATCTTTTTTGTTTCAAGTTGAAGAGCTGTTTTCAACATTTCTTTTAAAGCAGGTGTAGTAATGGTAAATTCCCTCAGTTTTTGTTTTTCTAAGAAAGCCTTTATTTTTCCTTTATATCTGAAGGATAACTGTTGAAAATGTTCTTGTCTAGTGGTTTTTATCTTTCATTATTTTGAATATGTTATTCCACTCTCCTCTGGCCTGTGGATGTCTTCTGAGAAATCTGCTAATGGCCTCTTGTAGGTTACTATCTACTTTTTTCCCCATGTCTTTATTTATCATTGACTTTTGATAGTTTTAATATAATGTGTCTTGGAGAAAGTCTTTTGCATTGAGATAATAAGATGTTTTATTACATTCATGGACTTGTATATCCAGTTCCTTCCCCAGGTTTGGGAAGTTCTCAGCTATTACTTCCTTAAATTTACTCTCTTTTTATTTTTCTCTTCTCCTTCTAGGTTGCCCATTATTCTTATGTTGTCTTTTCTAATGGTGTCAGATGGTTCTCACAGAGTTTTTTCACTTTCTAAAAATCTTTATTCTGTCTCCTTTTCCACATGAATCGTTTCTTTATTTCTATCCTCTAGCTTATTAATTCTCTCTTTTATGCTATCTGTTCCATTTCTAATGCATTCTAATGCATTCTTCATCTCTTCTATTGAGTTCTTCAGGTCCAAATTTTTGTTTGATGAAAAGCGTTGCTGCATTTGAAGCTAACACCTTCTTATGTAGGTGAGGCCTTAGGTTGATTCTAATAGTTCAACATGTTGGTAATTAGATGTCTTCCTTTTGTTTTCCCGAAGGTAGCACTATAGAAGAAATTTTTGCTGCTAATATTCAAAGTTTCTATAAGTTTGGAAGTTGCTAGGAGGGCTGAGAATATGCACATTAAAAAAAAAAGATGGGAAGGAGAGAGGAGGAATGTACTTAGCTAGTGCTAAGTGGCTTTGGGTGTGTTCATGGCTCAGTAGGGAGATCCTCAAGGGACGGAGGTTCCCGGTGGTCCTCTTGTCTCCAGGGGCAGACAATATGAGATGCTGTCCTTCAGTCCTCTCTGTCTGCCTACTTCTCTTTCCTTTCCCAACTTTGGTCACTGTGGGTTGTCTTCAAAGAGAGCAATTGGTCCTTGCAGCTGCAACACATGTGGCCAGGCAAACCCCCACTAACTGCCTTCACCCTCAACCTCCTCTGCCAGAAAGTCCATGATGGATCTCTGTTGGACATCTTTGTGATTGCTATCACAATCCCTGCTGATGCAGGCTCCACCACCATCTCCCTCAGTCTGCCACTTCTTCCATGGTCCAGTCTACCCACTTTTGGGTACACAGATGATCCCTCAGGAGTCTTGGTATGCTGTGCAGAGCCCCCCACCCCCAATTTGGGTTATGAATGTCCACTTAGTTGTAAATCAAAGCAGACAGAAAAGGGAAAAAACTCAGACAACCATGATGTTGACATCACTCTCTATCCAATAAGCCTCTTATCATTGAAATAAATGCCATTGCTCCCTTCTAACAGATCAGTTGATTATAATTGTGTTGGTCTACTTCTGGCTGCTCTTTTCTGTTTCATTGACCTATGTATCCATACTTTCACCAATATCATGCTCTCTTGATTACTATAACCTTAAAGTAAGTCTTGAAACTGGGTGTGCAAGACCTCCAACTTTGTTCTTTTTCTTCCATATTGCATTGGCTATTTTAGCCAATCTTACCTTTCCATATTAAGTTTAGAATTGCTACTTTCATATCTGCAAAATATCTTGCTGGCATTTTGGATGGTTTTGTGTAAATCTCTATTTCAAGTTAGGAATAATTGACATTTCAACACTATTGAGTCTTTCAATGCACAAATACAGAATATCTGAATAGTCTCCCTTTATTTAGAATCTTTGATTTATTTCATTATTGTTCTTTAGTTTTCTGCATTTAGATTATGTACACACTTTATCAGACTTATAGTTACATATTTCACTATTTGGGGCATTATTCTAAATTATATATATATTTTTTAATTTTTTTTTTCAACGTTTATTTATTTTTTGGGGGGACAGAGAGAGACAGAGCATGAACGGGGGAGGGGCAGAGAGAGAGGAAGACACAGAATCGGAAACAGGCTCCAGGCTCCGAGCCGTCAGCCCAGAGCCTGACGCGGGGCTCCAACTCACGGACCGCAAGATCGTGACCTGGCTGAAGTCGGACGCTTAACCGACTGCGCCACCCAGGCGCCCAGACTAAATTATATTTTTTAAGTGTTAAGTATTTATTATTTGTATATAAGAAAGAAATTCATTTTTATGTATTATGTATCTTATGACTTTGCTATCCTCAATTATTAGTTCCAGAAGATTTTGTGGTCAATTTTTTGGATTTTCTACATGGACAATTACATTATCTGTGAATAGAAAAATTTTATTTCTTCATTCCCGATATTTATACCTTTTCCCCCCTTGTCTTGTATTATTGCATTAGCTAGGACAGCCAGTATGATGTTAAAAGAGAGTGATGAGAGAGGACATTCTTGCCTTGGTTCCAATTTTAGTTGGAAACTGCCCAGTTCTCCACCTTTACGTATCCACTATTTAAAGCTGTTGATTCTCTCTGGCCCCGATTTCTCTATTTTTCTTGCTTAATTTTTCTTCATAAAAATGTAACCATAAAAGTATGTATTTTATTTCATTTAGTATCTGTGTTCTTCAAGTAAAGTATAAGCTCCACAAAGAGGACGTTTTTAAGGAATGTTTGTTTACTATGTCCATATCATGAAAAATAGTGCACTTATGGACTTTTAATAATATTTGTTGAATAAATGAAAAAATTAAGAAGGGAAAATAAACATGCACAGATACATTGATTTTAAATACATGCACAGAGATGAAAAATTATAACATTTCAGTTTTTCCTCATATATATATATGCATACATTTACATATATATGTAAATGGGATATCAAGGTCAGCAGTTTTGATATCTTTCATTCATATTCTACACAAATTAAATTGATTACAATAATGATAATTCACATCCATACAGCAGTTTTTGATTTTCAAAGTACTTTCATACAGTATTTCATATGGTCCTCATCTCCACTGGTATTATTACTATTATTATAAGTTCTCTTTTCATGTAAAGAAACTGAAACCCAGTTTCTTGCCAAAGGGTATGCATTAAATGAGTGTCAAAGTCTAAAATTAACTCCCGGTTTTATTATTTCAAGTCTATTTTCCTTCCTTTCACACAGTGCTCCTGTGTTTTTCATTATTTATAATGATTATAATTATACAGCATGTTTCTATCAGTTGCGTAGGGTTAGTTGAAACCTGTCATATAGAGAAATACAAAATGATCAGTGGGTGAGTATAACTGACATGCTTAATAACTAAAAGTTTTCATCAATTAAAAAGCTAAAAGAACCTTTATATGCTCAAAAAAACTCTATCATTGTCTTTATGAGGAGCTTTGTTCAACGTCTTTAAGACTAAAACCAGAATAAATGTTGCTGTATATTTCCTCCCAACACATATTTTCATTGTTTCTAAACTTGTTTTTGTTTGCTTTCCTTGTTTTTGGCATCAATTTCCACCAAAATAAGATACCTGAGAAATCTACTTAATTTCTACTTCTCTTAGCCTCACCATTATAACCAATGAATGACCAAACCCTGTTAATTTTACTTAGCAAATATTTCTGGAACATGTATATTTTACACTCCTACTCTCACTACAGTATTTCAGGCTCTTACCATCTTTCACTTGACCTCCAGGGATAGCGTGTTAACTTGCCCCCCTTAAACAATCTCAGACAAGTCTTCAATATGTCCTCTACATAATAGTACTTCTGTACTCCAATCCCATGTATCCTCTACTGTAAAGGGACAGATAATAAATATTTTAATCTTTGGGGCATATGGTCTCTATTGCAACTACTAAATTCTGCTCTTGTGGTGCAAAGGTTGATATAAACAACATGTAATTGGATGACTGTGCTTTAATAAACCCTTGTAAAAACAGGCTATGAGTGAGATTTGACCCATAGATATTAGTTGCCAACACCTGTTCTTAGAGAATAGGGCCTTTGTTATCATCTATGCCATCAACATCTAGGTGCTCAGGACTTAGTAGAAGCTAAATAAAAATTGATCAGAAAATAATGAATGATGGAGCACCTGGGTGGCTCAGTGGGTTAAGCGCCTACTCTTGATTTAGGCTCAGGACATGATCTTACGATTCATGAAATTGATTCTCCACATCAGACTCTGTGCTGTCAGAGCTGAGCTTGCTTGGGATTCTCTCTCCCTCTCTCTCCATCCCCCTGCCCCTGCTCGTGCTCTCTCTCTCTCAAAGTAAATAAATAAACTTTAAAAAGTTATTTAGTGATTCCAAAAATAAATAGATAGTGGGCAACCAACAGTCAAATATCTACCCCAAGAGCCTTTAGGTATAAAGTGGGGAACCGATTTAGTCATTCACTTAGAAATTGTTCATGAAAGGAAAAACTATAATCTTCTATTGTATATAATTAGTGTAAGGTCTTCATAAGTTAGCTAATGTATTTGGTTGGTTCTGGGCTGGAAATGTAAATTTTGGAGGTAATAGTAATGAAGAAGCATTTAAAGTCATAGATATGGAAGAAGTGAATGATTAAAGAAGAACCAAGGGCACAGGTAGAGGGTACCAAGGAAATAAACAAGGAGGACATCAACTTTGAAAGAAATAAAAGAAAGGTAGACTCTACATAGAGAGGGCTGAGGGACAGCCAACATGAGAGAAACAATCCTGAAGACAACACTCTCATGAGTCAAGGGTGAAAAGAGTTTAAAAAGTAAATAAGCAACAGTGGTTAATCCCACCAAGACATTCAATAAAGTTAATCCCTGAAAAATGTTCAAGAATTCAGAATTAAAAGTCACGAATTACCTTATCAATTTAGGGCAGTGAAGGTAAAGCCAAACGATGATGGGTTTACTAGTGGATGTGAGGTAAGAAGGTGAGGATGAGATAAGTGAGTTTAAAACAGGCAAACAAAACACTGTAGAGCTATTGAGTATGCCGTATCATGAGAGAATTTGTTTTATGTTTATCTTGCTTATTTATGAGTTTCTGTAAGACGGAAAAGCATTGTGCATATCTAAGTGACTAAAAGGAATCAATACAGAAGGCTATATTGAAGATTCATGAAAAAACTCAGGAGAAATAGTGGGCAAAGTTCTCAAAACAGAAAATGAGAAAAAATAGCTACAACAGAGTTGGCCTAAGGGAGTTGAAGAGACACATCTTCATCTGAAAGTATTAGAACTTAAGGTTAGAAGTAAACAGAAATGCATTTTAGGCAAAGAAGAAGCTGAAAAAGTAAAAAAACAAACAAATAAAAACAGTCAATTTTTTCATTTGGAAAAAAAAAATAATAAAGTAAGTCCCATAGCTGAGAAGGAGACAGAAAGGAAGGATTGAGAGCTTGAGGAAGTTTCAAAAAGCTTTTGAAGGAAATGAGAGAGATTGATCATTAAGTACACATAAAAGAATTGCAAGATAGTATGTAGGGTATAGCTATGAGTAAATCTTAAATCTCTACTGGCACAAATATGCACTGTTAGATTTTTTTTTTTTTTTTTGCATTATTCAGCAGCAAGGTGTGGGTGCTGAGAAATAAAATACTAAAAATTATCCATGATTGAGTATTTTGATAATCTGTGAAATCAAAAAGCAATGCAGCAAAGGAAGGAGGGTGTTGCCAATAAATAGTAATTGAAATGATGTCCCATAAATTGTCATGTTACAGTGACAGGATCAAAGCTACAAGGGAGCTGGTAGAAATGGACATCTGTGGTTGCAGATCACTATGAAGTTAAGGATAGGGAAATGAGTGAATTTCCCTTAGGGAAATGAGTGAGAATACCAGAAGCATAAGAAATCATGTTCAGAATTGAGATACTGGAATTTATACCTCAAAGGCAGAAAAATTCTGGGTAATGAGAAGAACCAAATGGACCTACAATTATTGGAGGCTGACATAGAGTGCAGGTAAGGTAAATAGAACTCACGGTGTCAGGGAATGTGAAGTGAGGGTGTTATCATTGCTATCCACTGTAGCTGATGCTGTGATACCCTGCCCCGCTCCTTCACCTGTACCAATTACCAGCCATATATCTCATTGTCAAACCCTGTGCTTTTTCCCCCCCTGAGATGTTCCCTAGTTTTTGGAGCCTGCTTTACTGGAAAAGTAATGTCCTCCCTTCTTCCTAAAGCTCTTCACCACTGAGGGACCAGCTCCCTCACCCTTTGGATGGGATGTGTGTTTTTTACACTAGTTCACAGAATGCCTCCAGTAGAAATAAGTTTCAGTATTCATTAGTACCTCGTTTGAAAACACACTCTACTGGTTCCATTCTCTTTCTTATCTAACTTGTTACTTTAAACTCAAATTCTTACATTAGGGTTCTATTTTTTCCACTCACAGTATGACACTTACATAGATCCTGAAGTTCCTTACAGTGATGCCAGGAAGGGAGGGTAGAGGCAGCAGATACAGCAAAAGCCAGAAATGACTTCAATGAGGAGGATTAAACATGACTCAGTCATTAAAGTATGCAATTTTTGATCTCTGGGCTGTGAGTTTGAACCCTATGTTGGGCATAAAGATTTTTTTTTAATTAAAAAATAAAACTGGGGTGCCTGGGTGGCTCGGTCAGTTAAGCCTCTGACTCTTGGTTTTGGCTCAGGTCATGATCTGATGGTTTGTGATTTTGAGCCCTGTGTGGGCCTTTGTGCTAAAAGCACAGAGCCTGCTTGGGATTCTGTCTCTCAAGATAAATAAATAATTAAACTTAAAAAATAAATATAATTAAGTAGATGTCAATAAACAAAAGAACAGAGGTAAGAGTTTGGGTGTCTTAGGAGGAGGAGGAAATGAACACTGTTACAGAGGGTAAGAATAGCATGATATGTGTAAGGAATTTATGTGTAAGAACCTTAGTGCTTTTAGAACTTAGAAAGGAAAAATAAAAAAATGTGTTGGAGAGCCAGGCAAGGGACAGATCATTACTTGTATGTTGGCTCTTGGAAATCTCTTCTTATGCAATGTACTGTCATTGAGGAATGTTGAGTAAGTGCAAAGATTTTGCCAGAATTCATACTAGAACTTAGAATGGTTTGTATGTCTGCAAGTATGTGTGTGGTGTGAGATTGAGAGAAGTTAATTGATTGATACAAAAATAAATTCATAATCAGAAAAATAGGAGAGATCGGTAGAAAATTTATTTTTGATGATGTTATAATATATGGATAATTTCTACAGGTGCACTCACTGGCTTATAAACCATCTCTGAAAAAGCAGAATTGAAGGTGAGATTTAAATACTAGGGAGAGAGCTACGTGAAGATAGAGTAGAGCATACAATCAGTACGGAGGACCTAAGGTGGATTCGGTTTGTCCTGCCTGAAGAATAGAATATTCTGGCTGGGATAGTGGTACAAAGGGAGTAATAAGAGATGGATTTGGAAATAGTAAGAAAAGCTGGGATAATGTAGGGTTTTAGAAACCTACTGTGTTTTATTCTAATGTAATGCCGTGTAAGGTAGAATAAGGGACTCCTATAGGAATCCACATCGTAATCCTTGGAACCTATGAATATGTTACATTACATGGTAGAGAGAATTAAGGTTGCAGGTAGAATTAAGGTTTCTAATCAGCCGACCCCAAGATAGGGAGATTATCCTGCATTATCCTGTGTAATCACAAGCATCACTGAAAGTGGAGGAGGAAACAGAATGGAAGAGTCGCAGATATATATGGCTATGAAAGAAAAGCACAAAGAGATGCAGTGATGGCTTTGAAGATAGAGAAAGGGGCAGAATGTGAGTGCCCTCTAAAAGCTAGGAAAGGGGCGCCTGGGTGGCACAGTCGGTTAAGCGTCCGACTTCAGCCAGGTCACGATCTCGCGGTCCGGGAGTTCGAGCCCCGCGTCGGGCTCTGGGCTGATGGCTCAGAGCCTGGAGCCTGTTTCCAATTCTGTGTCTCCCTATCTCTCTGCCCCTCCCCCGTTCATGCTCTGTCTCTCTCTGTCCCAAAAATAAATAAACGTTGAAAAAAAAATTAAAAAAATAAATAAATAAAAGCTAGGAAAGACAAGGAACTGGAGCTTTTTTAGTTTCTCCAGAAGAGGTAGGCCGGCCAACATTTTTATTTTTAGTCCTTGGGGGACTGAGGTTAGATTTCTCACCCAAAACTGTAAAATGATATGTTTTTTGTTTTAATACACGCATATTGTGATAATTTCTTATAGCAATATTAGAAAACTAATGCATGAGACAGAGGGGGTCAGCAAACAAGGGAACTGCAATAACTACATATGATTTTAAAACTCTTCGTCATTACTGTGTGAACAGTGGGTTATGGTGGAGGAACAAGTGAGGAAGTCAGTTATGAGCTGGCTACATAATTTAAGTGAAAGATGATGGTAGGTTGAGCACGAGTACAAATGGTAAATATAAAGAGAAGTGAATGGGTTTGGGATATGTCTTGGAATTATAACTGACAGAGCTGTTCATTGGGTGGATTTAGTGAAAGAAAAGTAACTATCAAGGAAAATGCATACATGCACAACTGGCTGATTGTAACATCACTCAAACAGCTGGAGAAGAGCAGTGCAAAGGCAAGTTGGTGAGGTAAATGAGGAGTTTTGAGACTGTAATGCTATGTTATGTCCCTGAGGTTGTGTCAATAATGTCAGATATGTAAGTTTGAATTTCTGGGGAAAGGTCAGATGTGTAGGTTTAAATTCCGGAATCATAAGCATGGAGGTGTTCTTTAAAGCCATGGGTCAAGTTGCCTGGGTGGCTCAGTCAGTTAAGCATCTGACTTCAGCTCAGGTCATGATCTCATGGTTCATGAGTTCAACCTCATGTCAGACTCTGTGCTGACAGCTCAGAGCCTGGAGTCTGCTTCGAATTCTGTGTCTCCCTCTCTCTCTGCCCCTACCCAGCTTGTGCTCTGTCTTTCTCTCTCTCTCTCAAAAGTAAATAAACATTAAAAATTTTTAAAAATAAATAAATCCATGGGTCTAGATTCAGTCATCAAGGGAAGGTGTATATATATATATATATATATATCTCCAGAGAAAAGGAATTGAGAGACACAGCAATGGCACCTTGCAAAAATTAAGGGTAAAAGAGAATACAAGAATATGAAGAACCTAGAAAGAGTGGTCAGGGATATAGGAAGACATCAGAGTTACATGATATTACAGAAGCCAAGCGAACAATGCATTTCTAGAACAGATCTCAGATCTGTTAAATCATTGGATTTGGCAGCATGGACGTAAGTAGAAAACTTGACTAAATCTCAGTGAAGTGTAGCCAATAGGAGCCCAATTGAAGTAAGGTGAGGTTAGATTGTGAGACAAGGAAGTGTAGGCAGTGATTTCATGGTAATCATTTCAATAAATTTTTTTGTAAAGGGAAGCATCAACATGGGGTAGTGGTTAGAGTTAGGTGTTTTCCTTGTCAGCATAATAATTTTCCAATACATTTACTCAAAGTGAATGTTTCACACATGACTTTTCTTCCTCTCATCTCATCCTGAAGCACAACCCTTAACGTACTTTCTACTTGAAATACATTTATCCATTGTTTAGTCATTTGCTTATTTCCTCATTAATTCTCAATAAATGTTTGTTGAATACCCATGAAGTAGAAGACACTGAGATGCTATCTGGAGAGGTCAGATCTGTATGTTTAGATTTGGGGGTCATAAGCAGAGAGAAGACATATAGATATACATGGCACCTGGCATCTAATAATTATAATTTAGTAATTTCTCTTAGATTACAGTTCTTCATATATTAAAAGTGTAGACTAATTGTCCAAAACCATTGTCATGGACCATTAATAGCTCTATTCAAACTTACCTATGGTCCTTAAAACCATTGCTTTTCAATGGACTATTATTCCACTTTCAACACATACTCTGTATTTTTATATTTCAGTTCTCCATATTTTCCTTAAAAATACTTTTTTTGTGTCAGGTCCACTTGTAGAAATAGTCGCCATAGAAATTGGAGACTTATACTCAATATTTTACTTCTTCCGGAAGTCTTCTGAAAAATCCACTATCCAGTGGTGCCTGGGTGGCTCAGCTGGTTAAGTGTAGGACTTCAGCTCAGGTCATGATCTTACAGTTTGTGAGGTTTGAGACCCATGTTGGGCTCTGTGCTGACAGCACAGACCCTGCTTTTGATCCTCTGTCCTCCTTTCTCTCTGCCCCTCCCCCACTCGTGCCCTCTCTCTCTCCTCAAAAATGAGGTAAAACATTTTTTTTTTTAAAAAAAGATTGTTTGGAAATTTCTCCCCAAAATACACATGTTCTCCTGAAAGGCATAACAGAAAATACCATTTAAAAAAAATTAACTATCCAAACATAGGGATCTTTTTGCTTTAAAGTATTGTATCAGTTGTCATAAATGCTGTATGTACGTATTTACCATAGTGCTTTAATCTGCCTGTGGAAAGGGGCTCTTACCTTACTTTCACTGTGTTCTCAAAAATATCTTTCCAGAGTGCTTAAACTTAGTAACTCTTAATGAATATATGTTGAATAGACATTCTGCAGTGCTTCGTGAAATAATTAGGAGAAAACAACACAAAACTGAGCTAAAATGATTGATTCGGCCCATATTCCAGTTGCTGTATTTACTAGTGGCTACATACAAGCAAATCCCTCCAAATCTAGCTTAATGAAACAAGATCCTACAAATTCTCTAAGGCATTTATTATTGATGTGTTATTCTGTGAATGCTACCTGCTTCTCTTTGGTATTCATTTGATAGAAGAAATAGCGAGTTCATTTCATAATGAATTCAGATAGTCCCATTCAAACCTTCTTTTAACCTCATTACAGTCAAATGGCATGACAGATACTGAATCCTGAACTTAAATTTTGAGAACTTATGTTAAATAAATGAATGCTTCATCAGCAAAGTCTTTTATCAGTAATTGATTACTTTAGGCACTGAAATACAAAAAGTACTTTTGAAAGTTAGAGAAGAAAATACACTCCCCCCAAATAATTTAAATTGAAATAATTCTGCGTTTCATTTTGGAGAAAATTGTAAAAGATCAGACTTGTCCCATAGGAATTCTAGTACTTCCAGGTTTGGGCTTAAGTTATAAATATCTCAGAAACTGCCTTACTCATGGTGTTTCAAATTATTCCCAGTTGTGTCTCTTACTGAAACAAAGATGCATGACTATACCTGTATATAGTGGAGGGAAAAAACGTTCCAACTCTTTGAAAAGGTTACATCTAGTTCAAATTTGGATCTGCCCTTTCCAAGAGCTAAACTAGTTTTTCAACAATTACAAAAAGAAAAGGATTCTATGATACCTTTCTCTATTGTGTGCACTTTATTTCATCTGAAACCGATTTCATAGGTTCTGGGCTTTTGGGGGATCATCCATGCACATATAGAAAAGTGTCATTAAGGAAAATGGCAAATATCCCTCCATTTTGGTATCTATAAGAAGTCCAAACCACATTGTGACATTTTATTAAAATGAAACTTTCTCAGTATTCTGTCACATGATATGGAAACCTAATAGTTCTTATTTTTAAATCCTTAAGCTGTATACCGCATATTGTTATATTGTATATTAAATTATTTTGTATATTATATATTAATAAGAGCAGGCAGTCAAATAAGAGGATGACAGAAGTCAAATAATGACAGTCACAGTAAAAAAAGGAGAAAAATATAGAATTTCCAGATAGTCTCTGGGTACCCGGGTTGCTCAGTCAGTTGAGTGTCCAACTCTTGATTTCATCTCAGGTAATGATCTCACAGTTTTGTGGGTTTGAACCTTATGTCAGACTCTGTGCTGACCAAGCATGGAGACTGCTTGGAATTCTCCCTCTCTCTCTGTCACCCCTCCCCTGCTCACGTGCTCTCTGTCTCCAAAAAAGGAAATAAACTAAAAAAAACAAAAAAACAAAAAAACAAAAAAAAAGCATTTCCAGATAGTCTCTGAAAGAAAAATCATTACAAAGAAGCATCATTTCATAGCAAGTAGGCAATGTGTTTGTAGCCTGAACCCCACAGGCACTGTCTCTGAGCTTTTGGCAGTAAATAAAATTGAATCAACAAAAGAAAATTCATCTGCTTTATGAATAGGTTAATAGACCGTGTTAGCAAGATGTCGGAAAAAAAATAAAACGGCTTTATTTTATTTTTTAAGCAGTAGAAAATCAAAATTTTAAATATTCAGACTCTATAAATTCTGAACCTCCTGTTTATAAAACTATTTATTATTTTATTCCTTGATTTACAAAGTGAAGCATATTTATTTGCTTCTCACTACTCTTAAAGGTATAACAAATAATTTCAGATGTAAGTGGTCAAAAAATTATATATCTTGGAATAAGGAGTAGAAATCAAACTTTTTCTTTTAAAGTCCAGCCTGAGAGCTATCAGAAGGTATCAGCTACAATCCCCCGGCTGGTGGTTGTATAGCAATTAGCAGTTGGCCCATTGTCAATTCCACACAAATAAAATTTTAACAGCCTAAGTATTATGGAAGATAGTTGAGAAATGAGATGATTTTGAAGACACAGAACAAGCTATGTAGCCTAAAGAAAAAAAAATTATGTTCCTGATTCACAGATTGATCTGCTGTAGATTCTGGCATGTCCTTCCAGCAGTGGTTCATACATGCTACAACATAGATAAACCTTGAAAACAAAAGTCCAGGGTTTAGCTAAGCCACTCCCTGGTATTGCTGCCTCAACATCCATTTTGTGTGACCAAGCAGCCTGCAGGGGCCATAAACTGGCACTAACCCCCCAGGCAGCACATACTCTAGATAACAACCCGCAGAGTCACACACAAATGTAAGTTATTGATGGACAACAGTTCTTTGGCTCCATGGCCTTCCTCTTAGTTGCCCCCTGGAAAGACTTCCCTGGGCCTTATCAAAATTCCATCTTTTGGTTTGAGCTGATCAATTCAGCCTCAGCCCAAAAACCCCCAAGTACTCTATCTGGACCCCCATAAGGCATGTACCCCAGGTCCTATTGTTCTGTCTACACCCTGGTGCCTCCTCATGAGGCCTTCTAGGTACTTCCTCCAGGACTGAGTGATAAACTTCTCTAGGTCAGCTTTTCTTGTGGTCTGTTGTTGAATCATTCAGTCATGTTGTGCTCGCCATTCAGTACCTATGCTCCACTTAACAAGTATGAATCTGATAGTTTCATAACAACAATGCTAGGTGAAAGAAATTAGTCACAAAAGAGTACATATTGTGTGATTCCACTTATATGAAATGTCTAGAATCGGCAGATCCATACAAATAGTAGGCGAGTAGTTGCCAATGGGGAATGGCAGATGACAGCTAATGAGAATGAAATTTCATTTGGGGAATGAAAACTTTCTAAAAGTAGGTAGTGGTGATGGTAACACAATTCTATGAATATACTAAAAAAGAAAAAAACTGGGTTGTACACTTAAAAAGATGTGAATTTTATGATATGCAAATTATATCTCAATAAAACTGTTATAAAAATCAGTGTGACAAATTTTGCATATACAGTCAATGATTTAAATATTGTCTTTAATTGGCAAACTAAACTATACTTATTGAATACTATCATTTATTTTAAATACTGTCTACTTTTGTACAGTGTTTTATAGGATTTATAGCACTTTTATATACATTATCTTTCTTAAGGCACAAAAACTCTGTTACTGAATTAATAGTTCTCATTTTATGGAAGAGGACTCTAAGACTTAAAGAAATTGAATGATTTGTCCAGTGTTAAGGGATCTAGTGAGCTACAGATTTAGGACCCTTCTCAGGTCAAGCCTCGCCGTCTTTCCTGACATTACAGATGACTCCTTCAAGATTTACTGAGAGCAACACACGAATGGATAGGAATGAAATGGAGAGTCTGGATTCCAGAGAGGACTGCTTTAGTCATAACTACTCTCTCTAGAGAAAATGTGGATGGCTCAGAGTGGGAAGTCAGTAGCAATTTATTGTTTGATTTCTATGTTCCCAGCACTAACGAAAAAAGAAACCACTGAGTATTGAGGTTATGGTTAGACAGAGGATGCTGTTTTATAAGAACATTGAAAATAGAAATAATTCAGTAAAATTTAGAAGAACATGAAAATTCCTGAGAAGAAACAGAGAAGAACATTTCTAGAAAATTTAGTATTATTAGAGATATGAAAAAAAGTTATTTGTGATCATCAAAGATCCTTTTATTTCTTTATAATGTCCATTTGACTAATTCTGGCAAAGGAAGCGTGAACAGAAGTAAACAATGTCCTGTCTACACAACGGAAGTGAAAAACCCATGAACCTCCTTCATCTCTCTCTCTTTCCTTCCCATGGTGAACATGGAGCTGTCATACTTCAGATTGCATGACCATACGATGGACTTACATAAAGACTCACATTAGACCGTGAGGTAAGAGAGAGAAAATGTTTTTTTTTTTTCTTTAAGCTTCCAAAATTGTATGATTTAATTGTTCTCGCAGTGTAGGGTATCCTATCCTTGCCAACTTGAAGTTAAGTGCTTTCCATTTTATTTAAAAATATGTGTCATTGATGTAGCAATTGCAAAAGCAGTGAAAAAAGCCAGTTGCGTAGAAGTTCAAAACATAGCTATCTATATGATGCCCAGACCAAAGGGTAAAACTGTTTCCTGATGTAGTGTGGGAGGCAGACTGCTTTGTGTGTTTACTATTCACTGTGCTTGGCAAAGTACTAAAAATGAAGAAAGATCGTTAAGAAAGAAATAATCAAATTGTAAGCAGAAATAGGAAGAAGAAAGTCATTTAAAGCTCAGAGGCTTGACCAACTGGAAAAATTTTCTACAAATAAGATAAAAGGGAATTTGAGCAATAAAGACCTACTAGGCTTTCTCAGCTGATGCAGAGCAAGGATCCAGTTATGGCTGTGGTCTTTTCTTCCAAGCTTGATAACCTCAAGGTAGCCATCGTTAAGGAGGTGGGGCATAGGAGGATGAGAAATTGAGAGAAAGCAAAGGCATCAGATCTGAAACAGATGTCTCAAAAAGATGTAGGAGATGGATATTGACACATCGAACTGACTGAAAGAAAAATAGATTCAAATCCTCATATTTGAAGAAAATGGTATTGATGAAATGAATTCAAGTATTTAAGACTTAAAACAAGCCTTAGGCCTTTAATCTTTCTTAAGCGGATATTGGACTTAGAAAAATCGGTCTATTCCCCAAGCTGAGCATATTCACCACCTCCCACTTTCAGATGGAGTCAAGAAAGACAGCAGGAAGGAAGAAACTTCCAGGAACAGAAGCTAGGAGCTAAAGAAGACTGTGGACAAGAGTGTTCCTAGATAGCAGAATTATGGACTCATAAACTCCCTGCTCCCAAGGTCAGGGCCTTCCCAGTGTTTGCTGTGTCTCCCATTATCTTGTTTTCTGATTAAGAATTTTATTGTGGTCATGCCCTTGCTCTGCTTTTTCCTTTTGAATGTGTTTTTTTTTTTTTTTTTTTTTTTTAGTTCCTGTGACACAACGCCTATAGGAAATAATTTGGACCTAATGTGGAGGGCCGTGTGGACAAGCTTCCTCTATTTGCTTACTAAGGAAGTGGAGGACAGTGGACATTGAAAAGCAAATTGTAGTGTCATCTCATTTTGTGACCCCAATAAATATGCCCCTGACAGCAGTACCCAAGAAAATCATTCACATATTTGCTATTTCATACTGAATTTAACATTAGCAAGGTAGTAAGGGGGTTGCATCCATATCCTGTCTATTTAGCAAAACAGATATTTATATATTCCTACTTATATACTGTTCTTCATTGTTTTTTAAGGTAGTTTATAGGCAAACGGAGAACTCTAAAATGGTATAAAAAGACTTACATTTTCTCTCTTTAAGCTCTGTTTAGAGTGTATGCATTATTTTCATTTGTTCAACATCCCTTCTCTAACTTCTGGTGGCAGATCTCTCCTCCATGACTGTATTTGTGGACTCACCCAAACAATGTCAAAGGAGTAATTTAGCTTCTAGGTCACAATGACTATATCAGAGGCTGAGCACATGGTCCTATAGCTTACATTTTGTGTGGTTTTAGCCAGTTGTCATAAATTCACAAGGGAGTACACTCAGATCTTTAGGTGATAATGTTACCCTGCCTTCTGGATAAAGTTGATTTGATATAATTATGTTAATACATGAGGAAGTGTCAGATTTTTTAAAAAGATAGGTGGAAGAAATTCTGGGTTCCTTTGAGTCTCTGTGATTTCAAACACCCCTGGGTCTAGTGCCACATTTGCCTTTTCTACTGATAGATTTATACATTAATGGGAGTAATATTCCTCTTCTCCTTTAACTTAGGCTGGCTTAGATTTTTGTCACCATAATTAAAAAGTACTTCTAATTAATCTACTAGGCATACCCATAAATGGCGAATAGTTAACACATTTCCTCGTGTATTGTTTCAGAACATTTCCATCCACATCTATACTTGACTGTCTGGATAGAACATGCTTTACATATTGTTTTGTGCAACTTTGTTTTCACCTGAGAGTAAATCATCATTCCATTAGATTTCTTTGCTTATTTATTCCATAATTTCTAGAAAAAGCCACTCTACCCAAGTAACTAGATTCTAATCAGACCTGGGAAAATGCAATTTTGGAGTGGTCTAGAAATGAAGGATCTAGCCATAAGGTTGTCAGAGGGAAGTGCATTTGGAATGGTCAGTACAAAGCTCTAAGTTGAGTATGCTGGAGTACTGGAAAACAACTACAGCTGAGCAATCATAGTAGAAGTAATAAATTGGCATCACAGAGATTGTGGAGATACTTGTGAGTTAAGGAAAGCCCCTAGAGTATTTTGAGCAGAGAACTGAAATGATCTAATTTAGGGATTAAAAAGAACGCTCAGGCCACTTTAAAGAAAATAGACCAGAGGAGAACTATGTGCAGTATGGAAACCAACTGGAAGGCTATCACCGTAGTCAAGGCAGGAGATGATGGTGGTGGTATTGAGAGAGGGCTAAATTCTTAGCCCTCTCTCAATACCACCACCATCATGAATCTATACATACATACATGAATCTATACATCATGAATATATATATCATGAATATATATATATATCATGAATATATATATATACCATGATATATATATATCATGAATATATATATATATCATGAATATATATATATATAATATATATCTATCTATATATATAATATATATAGATATCATGAATATATATATATCTATATATAATATATATATAATATATATATAATATATATAGATATATATATGTATATATGTATGAGCAGGGGAGGAGCAGAAGGAGAGAGAGAAGGAGAGAGAATCCTAAGCAGGCTCTGTGCTGTCAGCATAGAGCCCGATACAGGGCTCCATCCCATGAACTGTAAAAGCATGACCTGAATGGAAACCAAGAGTCGGTTGCTTAACCAAGTAAGCCACCCAGGCACCCTTCAAAATCTCATTTATTAAAAATAAAACAGATTTATGGAGTTATAATCACATAACTTACCATTTACAAGTTTAAAATGCACAGTTTCTTTAATTTAATATATTCACAGACTTGTACAACCATTCACCACAATCAATTTCAGAATGTATTTATCACTTCACCAGAGAAAACCTATTGCCTCCAGTAGTCACTCATTCTCCATTTGTCCCCAAAGCCTAGGAAAAGACTAATATGCTCTCTGTCTATAGATTTTCATGTTCTGGACCTTTCATATAAATTAATAACACAATATGTGGCCTTCTGTGACTAGCTTATTTTATTTAGTGTAATGTTTTCAGTGCTCACCCATGTTGCTGGTTTCTTTTGAAAATTTTGTTTATTTATCTTTGACAGAGAGAGAGAGAAAGAGAGAACGAGCCTGAGCTGGGGAGGGGCAGAGAGGGAGACGGAGACAGAATCCGAAGCAGGCTCCAGGCTTGAGCTGTTAGCACAGAGCCTGACGCAGTCCTCGAATCCACATGACCTGAGCCAAAGCCGGATGCTTAACCGCTTAACTGATTGAGCTGTCCAGGCGCCCCTCAATGCTCACCCATGTTAAAGTATGTATCATTTTATTTATTTTTATGAATATTATTCCCTTGTATAGATATATTTTATTTATCTATTCTTCCGTTCGTGGACATTTAAGGTTGTTTCCATTTTTTAGTTGTTATGAGTAATGCTACTAAGAGCATTTGTGTATGGATATTTTTGTGTTGACATATGTTTTCATTTCTCTTGAGTAGATACCTAGGAATGGAATGGCCAGATCCTATGACAATTCTTTGTTCAACATTTTGGGGAACTGCCAAACAGTTTTTCAAGACAGCTACACCATTTACATTCTCAACAGTAACGTATGAGCATCTGATTTCTCTACATCCTTGCAAAGCTGGTTATTATCTATATTTTTATTATACACATTCTAGTAGCTGTGAAGTATATTTCATTGTGGTTTTAATTTGTAGTCTCTAGTGGTTAATAATGCTGAACATTCTTTCATTTTATTATTGGTCATTTGTATCTTTGAAGAAACATCTACTCAAAACCTTTGCCCATTTTTTGATTGGATTATCTCTTTTATTGAATTGTAAGTTTCTTATATATGCTAGGTATAATTTATATAATTTGCAAATATATTCTTCCATTCTATAGGTTATCTTTTACATTCTTGATAGTGTGTCTTAATACACAAAAGTTTTAATTTCTCTGAAGTGTATCTATTTTTTTCAGTGCTTGTACTTTTGGTGTTGTATATGAGAAGAATTGCCTAATCCAAAGTCAAGATTTATTCCTATGTTTTATTAAGGGTTTCATAGTTTTATGAAAACTTAAATTTGGGCTTATGACCCATTTTGAATTAATTTTAGTGTAGGATTTGAGGAAGGGGTCCAAAATAATTCTGGTCAAAATAAAACTGGATAGCATGTGGCTATCCAGTTGTCCTAGTACTATTTGTTGGAAAGACTATTATTTTCCCATTGAATTGTCTTGGCATTTTTGTTACAAATCATTTGACTATTAAAGAGAGAGAGAGAAAAACCAAGAAACAGACTCTTAACTACAGAGAACAAATGTGGCCACCAGAGGGGAGGAGGGTGGGGAGGATTGGTGAAATAGGTGAAGGGGATTAGTACACTTATCTTGATTAGCACTGAATAATATATGGAGTTGTTATTGTAAGCCTGAAATGAAAAAAAATAGTGCATGTTAACTACACTGGAATTAACTTTTTTTTTTTAATAATTTGACCATAGATGTTAAGTGTTTGTTTCTGAACTCTCCGTTTTATTCCACTGATCCATGACTGTCCTTATGCCAGTACTATACTGTTTCACTTACTTTAACTTGGTAGTAAATTTTGAAACTGAGAAATGTGGATTCTTCAACTTTTTCAAGATTATTTTGTCTATTTGATGCCACTTGCACAGGCATTTGAATTTTATAATCAGCTCGAAAATTTTAAAGTGATTACATTTAATCTGTAGGTAAGTTTGAAGAATATTGCCATCTTAAAAATAGTAACTCTTGCAACGTATGAAAATATTATATCTTTCCATTTATTCACATCTCCTTTAATTCCTTTCAGCAATATTTTGTAGTTTCAGAGTATGAGTTTTGTACTCCTTTTAATACATTTATTTCTAAAATTTGTTCTTTTTATGTTATTGTAAATGAAATTGTTTTCTCAATTCCATTTTGAGGCTATTACTGGTGTAAAGAAATGCAATTGGTATATTGATCATATATCCCGAAATAATGCTGAACTTGCTAATTCCTTCTATTTTCTAGTTATATATTAGGTGTTTTCTTTCTTTCTTTCTTTCTTTCTTTCTTTCTTTCTTTCTCTTTCTTTCTTTCTTTTTTTTTTTGTGGATCCCTTATGGCTTTTTATATGTAAGATTATGTTCTCTGCAGATACAGTTTTACTGCTTCCTTTCCAATTTGAATGCCTTTTATTTCTCTTTTCCTCCTTCCTTCTTTCCTTCCCCCCTCCTTCCTTCCTTCATATTTTTTTTTTTTGTTCCCTAATTGCCCTGGATAGAAACTCCAGTGATGAATAGAAGTGGTAAGAGTGAATGTCCTTATCTCATTCCTGACTTTAGGGGGATAACATTCAGTCTTTCATCATTAAGTATGATAGCAGTTGTTTCGATTTTGTTCTTTGTAAATACCATTTGTCAGGTTGAGGAAGTTCTTTTCTTTTTTTTTTTTTCTTTTCAAGTTTTTATTTAAATTCTAGTTAGTTAACATACATTAGGTTCTGTGAAAAGAGTGGAAAAAAAAAACAATTGGTTTCAGGAGTAGAATTCAGTGATTCATCACTTACATACAACACCCAGTGCTCATCATAACAAGTGCCTTCCTAATACCCATCATCCATCTAGCTCATCCCCCACCAACCTCCTCTCCATCATCCCTCAGTTTGTTCTGTATCTTTTATGGTTTGTTTCCCTCCATCTTCTCCCCCTCCCATATGTTCACCTGTTTTGACTTTTTTAAATCCACATATGAGTGAAATCATATGGTTTTCTCTAACTGACTTATTTAGCTTAGCATAATACAGTCTAGTTCTATCCACGTCATTGCAAATGGCAAGATTTCATTCTTTTTTGATGGCTGAGTAATATTCCATTATATATATTTATGCCAGTTTTTCTTTGTCCATCCGTTGGACATTTAAGCTCTTTCCATAATTTGGTTATTGTTGATAATGATGCTATAAACATCAGGGCGCATGTACACCTTCAAATCTGTATTTTTGTATCCTTTGAGTCAATACCCAGTAGTACAGATAGGATAATTCTATTTTTAACTTTTTGAGGAAACTCCGTACTGTTTTCCAGAGTAGCTGCACCAGTTTGCATTCCCACCAACAGTGCAAGACGGTTCCCCTTTCTCTGCATCCTTGTCAAGACCTGTTGTTCTTGTGTTGTTAATATTAGCCATCTGACAGGTGTGAGGTTGTATCTCATTGTAGTTTTGATTTATATTTCCCTGATGATGAGTGAAGTTGAGCATCTTTTCACGTGTCTGTTAGCCATCTGGATGTCTTCTTTGGAAAAATGTTTATTGATATTTTATTCCCATTTCCTAACTAGATTTTTTGTTTTTGGGTGTTGAGTTTGATAAATTCTTCATAGATTTTGGATACTAATCTTTTATCACATGTGTCATTTGCAAATACTTTCTCCCATTCTGTAGACTGCCTTTTAGTTTTATTGGTTGTTTGCTCTGCTGTACAGAAGCTTTTATCTTGATGAAGTTCCAATAGTTCACATTTGCTTTTGTTTCCCTTGCCTCCAGCAATGTGTCTAGTAAGAAGTTGCTCCAGCTGAGGTTAAGTAGGTTGTTGCCTGTGTTCTCCTCTAGGATTTTGATGGTTTCCTGTCTCACAGGTCTTTCATCAATTTTGAATGTATTTTTTGTGTATCGTGTAAGAAAGTGGTCCAGTTTCATTCTTCTGCATGTTGCTGTCCAGTTTTTCCAAAACCATTTAGTGAAGAGACTGCCTTTTTTTTGCCAGTCTTTCCTGCTGCATTGATGATTAGTTGACCATAAGATTTGGGTCCATTTCTGGGTTTTCTATTCTGTTCCATTGATCTATGTGTCTGTTTTTGTGTCAGTACCATATTGTCTTGGTGACTACAGCTTTGTAATATAGCTTGTAGTCCGGAATCATGGTGCCTCCAGCTTTGCTTTTCTTTTTCAGGATTGCTTTGGCTATTCAGGGTCTTCTGTGGTTCCATACAAATTTTTGGATTGTTTGTCCTAGTTCTGTGAAACATGCCGGTGGTATTTTGATAGGGATTGCATTAAATGTGTGGATTGCTTTGGGTAATATAGACATTTTAACATAGAATTTCTCTTCTTGTCCTAATCTGCTCAATGTTGTTGTGTGTTTTTAACCATAGCAGGGTGTTGTACTTTTAACGATGTCTTTTTAAAATTTGTTCAGACATTTTAACATAATTTGTCTACTATATCTATTCCAAATTCTTCCCTTGGTAAATTGGGGGGAAATATATATATATATGTATATATATATATATATATACCCAATAAAGAAGAATATTCTTCTTTATTGCTTCTTGATGAAAGTATGTTTTCTTTCAGGCTATATTTTTAATTCAAACATTCTTTCTTTTAGCACCAAATTTAAAATTTTGATCAGTTCTCATTTTTTTTATGGTGTGAGAACTGAAGTAAAGATACAACTTTGTTTTTCTGAATTGGCTACCTCTTTCACCAAACTAAAATTTGTTTTGTTTTCCACTCTTTTCACAAAACCTAAATCCAAACATGCCACACAGTAGGCTCTCACTAGAGATTTGTTGAATCTGTGAAAGAAAAGAGATTACTGTGTTTTGTTTTGTACTAGGCTAAATTTTACATATAAATTTAATGAAATAGTAGTAACTAAAAACATGGGAACAAAATGTAGTAAGTACTTTGGTGTTCACTAAAAATTTCAGGATGCTAGCTACATAATATATTTGTGCATGTGCATGTATGTACATGTGTATCAGAGAGAGAGAGAGAGGGAGAGTCTGTGTATGTTTAAGTTATTTTCATTGACTTTATGAATTTTTATTATTAATTTTGGGTAGTTTTACTAAAAAGTTTTGCTTGCAAATAAATAGTGACATTTTTCAGGCATACATAATAGAGTAGAAATGATCAATATATGAAAAAGTTTAAAATAAAGAAACTATAAGGAAACACTGAATGCATACAGCAAAATAAATATAAAACGTGTAGCAAAAATTCAGAATAAAGAGATGTAAGAAGTTATTCATAGAAAACTTTTACTGAAGAATAGATGTTTTAACATAGTTTGAATAGGAAATCAAAAGAGGCCTCTGACAAGGAAGTAACATGGCTTTAACATGCAAAAACTAAGAAAAGTGTTTGGGAAAATAAATAGAAGGGTCTTAGAGATGATTAAAGGATTGGACATCAAGATCTAAGAGGAACAGGGTTTGTAATTACAAGTCTGGAAATGAGAGAGAAAGTATTCCCAGCCTTCTTCCTGAAAGGACCCTCAATTTTATCCCAATCTGAGTGGTTTGAAAATTTTATAGAATGCTCTCTTTTCTCTATAGTTAATTTCCTTTGTTTTTTTAGCTCTCATGCATCTTTAGTATTAGAATAACATAAATTATTTTAAGGAACAATATATATATATATATATATATATATATATATATATTTAGAAAACATCAAATCATTTACTAAGTTTTGTCCATGTGTTTTTAGTTACTACTATTTAGCTTGAATGTAAAGTTTAGTCTATTACAAAACACAGTAATCTCTTTTCTTTCACTGGCTAAACAAATATTACTGAGAGTCATATAATGTACAATGTAAATTTTTATATTATTATTTTTCTTTATAAATTGACAATGGGAGATGAGCTAATTCTGGGGCTAAGTTAAAAGTTAACTGGTGTTCCAGCAACCATCAGTTTGCTCTCCGTATTTAAGAGTCTCATGATTTGCCTCTCTCTCTGTTTTCATCTTAATTTTCCCTTCCCTTCCCCTATGTTCATCTGTTTGTTTCTTAAATTCCACATATGAGTTAAATCATATGACATTTGTCTTTCTCTGGCTGCCTTATTTTGCTTAGCATAATATACTCTAGTTCCATCTATGTTATTGCAAGTAGCAAGACTTCATTCTTTTTGATGGCCAAGTAATATTCCATTGTATGTATGTATGTATGTGTGTGTGTGTGTATATATATATATATATATATAATATGTGGTATATACCACATCTTCTTTATCCATTCGTCAGTCGATGGGCATTTGGTCTCTTTCCATACTTTGGTTATTGTTGATAGTGCTGCTATAAACATTGGGGTGCATGTGCTCCTTCAAATCAGCATTTTTGCATCCTTTGGATAAATACCTACTAGTGCAATTGCTGGGTCATAGGGTAGTTCTATTTCTAATTTTTGAGGAACCTCCATACTGTTTTCCAGAGTGGCTGCACCAGGTTGCGTTCCTACCAGCAGTGCAAGAGGGTTCCCCTTTCTCTGCATCCTCGTCAATATCTGGTTTCCTGAGTTGTTAATTTTAGTAACTCTGATAGGTGTGAGGTGGCATCTCACTGTGGTTTTGATTTTTATTTCCCTGTGGATGAGTGATGTTGAGCATCTTTTCATATGTCTGCCATCTGGATGTCTTCTTTGGAGAGGTGTTTGGTGGGGGGATTGGCTAAATGGACCATGGGCATTAAAGAGGTCACTTTCTGAGATGAGTACTGGATGTTATGTGAGTACTGGGTGTTATATATAAGTGGTGAATCACTACCTGAAATCATTATTACACTATATGTTAACAAATTTGGATTTAAATAAAATTTAAAAATTAAAAAAAAACACATATTCAGCAAAAGAAAAAAAAGTTAGCTGGTCTTAATGAAATCCATTTCTTTGATATATCAAGATACAATGAAACCAGTAACAGAAAATGGATGTAATCCCCTCAGATTACATTCCATGGAATAAAGTTGGGAGCCCTATGGCCATTTACAACTTGTGAATGTTCACTTTTGGTTTTAGAGAATTCAGCACTTAGATTATGTTTGTTTGAAAGTGTTTGTGTAAAATTTAGATCATTCAAACCTGGTTAATAATTATTAGATCATCTGCTAGACTACCCAATTTTGTTTTTTGTTCTTTGGCTTTATTTGTTTATAATTGTTTTTCAGTGCAGATAAAACTGAAAGAAGAATTTAAAAGAAAATACAGGTTTTCCTTTCATTGTTCTGGCTGGCTGGCTTAGTGTAGTGGTTTATAGGTAGGAAGACTCTGTATTGAGAGACATAGGGTTGGAAGAAGTGTTTACCCACAGATAGGTGATTGGAACAGGTTAATTAGTCAATCTGTGCTTCATACGATTATACTAGCTAAGGCATATGATTGTTATGAGGATAAAACTTGTTAATGTTTTTAAAGCACTTAAAATGGTATCTGACACACAGTAAGCAAGTAATAAAATTTCCTCTATGTCTATGGAACTCTTCAGGAAATAGCCTGTAGTTTGCTTGCTAGTTATGAAAGAACACCTCCCTAGGATTAATGGGAAAATGCCACAGTGCTTTTGATGAATGGATGGTGTCTAGTCAGGCACCACATTAAAAAAAAAAAAAATATATATATATATATATATACACACACACATACATATATATATGTATATAATGCCTTTTATTTCTCAAATAAGAGCATTAATATCACATATATAAAATAGAAAATATTAATACGTTAGAAACATCCACCATACCAAGTTGGTATACATTTACCTTATGAAGGTTAAATAAATTGTATATTATTTTAAAAGATATACATGTTAATACTCCAATTTCTTTTGCACTTCTAAATTTGGATTTATATTTTTTTCTTCTTATTCTTTTCAAAATGGGGTTATTTAATCATTTAATAAAGGGAAAATTTCAAAGGCCTTCTGCCTTTTTTCTATTATTTTGGAAATACTACTTTCTTCTAATTTTTCAAACATTTTATGTGATCTGTGATAGTCTCTTTTGCTTTCTCCTCCTTCTTGACTACATCAATTTCCCCCATTTCTTTGCACATTTCTTTTTGCAAAAATTTAAACAATTTCATCTGTTTTCTGAAGCCTTTCTAAATGTTGTCATTTTAACATTTCCCAGGGCCAAAGACAGAGTGCTCTGTTCTAGTCTCCACCATGAAAAGAAGGATTTGTACTCCTCTGTTCTGACTGAAACTTTAACAATTTAAAGCCAAATGGCTTAGCTTCCCTTTTCTGTATCAACTCAAAAGCTAAGACGATATTTCTTATTTTCAGTGTTATACACCCCTTCAAAAACACTTGTTCTGAGATTTAAATATCCTGAGTGCAGTGAGATCTCAGTGGATTAGAGGAACTTTTGAGCTATAAAGGGAAGGCAGTCCCACAGCTTCAAAGGTGAAGCCTAGAAGGGTGAACTATATTTCCTCCAGTGTAGACTAAAATCTCCTCAGAAAAGCAGGCAATTCCAACTGCATTCTCACTATCAGAACGCTTATTGCTGCTCTAGTGTGTTCCTGTGGCACAAGGGAGAGACTCTTCACTGGGTAATAGCCTCACTATTTGCAGTATATACGTTTATGTAAGTCGTGGTCTTTTTTGTGGTGGGGGGTGGGGGATGGAGATTAACATTTATAACTTGGAGTGGATGTAAATAATAGTGTCTTGGACAGCAATGTTGATGGTTACACTCAAGTCCACAGCCACAGGGCCTATTCTGCTTACTCCAAGTCACGGCTCAGAAGGTCCTAAAAACAGAATCCAAAGATGCTCCTTTGGTAAGTGTTTCTTTAAAAAACAAAAACAAAACACAAAACAGGCAAACAAACAAAAAAAAAAACCTGTGTGAATGATGACAGTCTGACATTCATATGACCCAAGTCATATGATTGGAACCAGCTGACTGAATTGTCGGTGATTTTGTTCCATTCTTTCTTTGTATAATGTTGCCCCTGAAATAACAGTACACTCAGTAGTCTTTTCTAAGAACTTGTAAAACCAGTCTTGGATTGAGAAATTTTAAAAGGGCACTAAAGAAAAGACTTGTAAAGACCTGAAATAGCAGATGTGAGAAAGAAAAGGGCTTGCAAGAAATGACATGAAAACCAAAGTATTTTTCTCCTCAAATCTTGTCTTTTTTCAAGTGTATAATTACCTTGATGGCTCAAAGCATTAAGGATATTCCTGTAAAAAAGTTGTTGGTTTGGAAATGAAGTACCTGGGTACAATAATCGTACATAGGATTATAATATATAAAATATATATAAAACAAAAATACTGCAGTGAAGGGCCACCACAAAATGTTAAAGTGAAACTGTCAGTAATTTGGGGGCAAGAATGAATAATTTTAAATGTGTAGAATCCTAAGTAGTTATTAATATGGCTGGAAAATAATGAATAATGACACACTTACCTTTTTTTTATATTTGCGAATAGTCGACATTTAGCAACAGGGTGACTTCTGTAAGGTTGTAATTTGGAGAACAGAGAGCTACAACCTTGCTGTCATCTCTAGCATTCAGTGTAACAATTGCTAAGAGTGAATAATTTGTAGTATTTTTTCCTTCATATTGACAACTAGTTTTGATCATGTCAAGATTTCACCTATTGTCTAAATATCATATAAACATAGACTGAAGGTCTACAATTAATAATTTAAGTTACAACATGCATTACTCTTTCCTACCTTATTGATAGTGATGTTGAAAAGATAAGTTTTAAACTTAAAAAATTGTATCAAGATTATTGAGTAATGAGTTCTTTAATAATATATACAGTAAAATAATTGCAGTGGAGTAATATACTTAATATGTGATGTGTATGCTATTTCTTTGTTGACTTTTTCATCCCACCAATTATTGTACAGTTAATTAAGATATTACTGTATGCTGTTCATGATCTCAAAATGCCCAAGGATTTTATTGGAATTTGTACCCTCCAAAGAGCACTTTATTAGTCATAAATAATCATTGTTAACCTCTTTTATTTTACAACTTTAGTATTTTTCTAGGTAACATTAATGATGTGAAAGTAAAGCTACTATAAACTGAATATCACCTACTGGCCTTTGGTGTCTTCATCATCTATGTAATTTATTCATGATTATAATACTAATATTTATTAGCTGATCATGGGCCAGATATAATATACATGGACATAAGTCCAAAATAGCTTCTCACCATTACCTTGAAATTTGTGAATTGAAGAATGCCTGGGAACCACTGTGTCACACAGACAGACAAACACATACACCTAGCAACACTGATGGTATTCTCCATGCCTAAATCATACAGTGAATCCATTTATGTCTAGCCAAAAAAACAAAAACAAAAAAACAAACCCAAACCCAAAACCTAGAAAGAAACCAAGAAACTCTAGAAACTCTGGTTAACTCTGGAAACCCTAGACTTCTTTCATATGCCTGTGTTGAATTTATATGATTTAGTAGACCGTGCAGAGAGCTTTATGGTAAGACTATAACCTCTCTTTTCAGGAAATCTGGAGAATTAGAAACTCTGAAAATCCCCCCCAATGAAAGAAAACCAGATTCAGTATAAAATTTGCTTTCTAATGCATTCCTGGGATCATAAATAGTAAGAAAAATCTCCCAGATTCATGAATAAATTAAGAAAGTAATTTAATAAAACAAAAATATTTGAGCTATTATCAGCATGGAAGCCTTGCACCTTAGACAAACCTGACAGGCAAACGTGAGACAAAATATATATTTGGTAAGCCATGGTCCTTTGACGCATACAAGAACTAAAACTCTAACATTAAGTCTGGAATTTGGGACAGAAGTAAAATTAATCTAGATTGAAAGAGTTTTTGGCTCTTTGAATAAGCAAATGTAAACCTTTTTTTTCTTTTTTTTAACAGTGAATGTAATATAGCTCTTACGATTCTTATCAATTATGGCTAATCAGTATAAGCTTATAATAAAATATCACAAATACATATAGAAACAAACAAGAGATTAGAAACCAAAGATTTCAGACAATGGAATTATTTGATAATATACAATTTAAAACAAAAATGTGTAAAATAACAAAAGAAAAATGAAAATGAATCACAAAATGAGAAAGGGAAATATCATTTTGAAAAGCAATTTTATAAAAGCAACTTGAGAGAAAAAAATAGAAATTTAGAAATAAAAATATAATCACTGAATTATAAATTCATTGGATGTCTCAGTGTAAAGGTTAGAGACAACTGAAGAGAGCATTGTCATTCTGTAGACTATATTGTATGGTATAATGGAATAAACTTAGAAGTTATTCACAAAAGCAAAATTTTCTGAAATGATAGATTTTAAAAATGTTACCCACATATTTGAAGAAAAAGATAAACCAGGGGCACCTGGGTGGCTCAGTCAGTTGAGCATCCAACTTCGGCTCAGGTCATGATCTCACGATTTGTGAGTTCGAGCCCCATGGGCTCTCTGCTGTTAGCACAGAGCTGGCTTCAGATCTTCTGTCTCCCTCTCTCCCTGCCCCTCGGTGCTCATGTTCTCTCTCCCCAAAATTAATAAAACATTAAAAAATAAAAGATAAAGATAAATCATAATCAAGATGAAAAATAATTAGAACTTTAAAATAATAAAAATGCTAGATATCCAATGTCGGGAAGAAACAAAAATAGTGAATTGTAGGAAATTTAAACAATTGCAGGTCCTTATTAGAATATAACAAAGGTTACAAATTAATGAACACAAAAACCAACTCAAGATGTTAAAAATATTAGAATTAATCCAAAGAAATTAGAATGAATGTAATAATAAAAATCTAAAATTTTTGAAAGAGTAAACAAAAAACATAATTACTAAACAATATTAACATATTATATAAATTATGAAGCAGACAGAAAAGAGCCAAAACATACAGAAGAAATAGACATAATAACAATTTCATAAGGACAAAAAATGTTAGAAAGGAATATGAGAACTTTTCTCGTAAAAATAAATGTGAAATCTAGACAAGTTAGACAAATTCCTACTCAAAAATAACTCATTAATTCTGCAGAAGGAGGGGGGAAAAAACCCTGAACAGGTCAAGGTTATCAGAGAAAAGTGTATATAAAATATATAAATTTTTTCCCTTCAAAGACAAAAACTAATTCTTGTTTTTGGGAAAATGCTATTATAATTTTAAAGAACAAATTATTTTAACTTCCTAAAAATGTCCCCAAAGAATAAATAAGAGAAATACTTCTCAATTCACATTATTAACTTATTTGAAGTTTCATAGCAACACTAGATAAGGAGTGTACAGAATGGAAGATTTAAGACTTTATTAACTCACGGAACTAAATGTAAATATGCTAAAAATATTAGCAAACAGAATCCAATAATTTCTATATATTGGTATATATTATGACCAAGTTGGATTTAGTGCAGAAGTTCAAGAATAATATAAAATTAGTAAACTGATATATTTATTTTACTGCATTATAGAATGGGGAAAGTTGTCATCATCCTATTAGATGCTGTAAAATACATTTGATATAATTCAAAACATTCTCATAATAAAAATTATTTACAAAATATAAATATTGGAGGAGTTTCTTTTTTTTCCAATTTTTATTTAAATACTAGTTAGTTAACGTAGTGCAATACTAGTTTCGGAGTAGAATTCAGTGATTCATCACTTCCATACAATACCCAGTGCTCATCTTAACAGGTGCCCTCCTTAGTAGTCATCACCATCTAGCCTGCCCCCCACCCACCTTTCTCCATCAACTCTCAGTTTGTTCTCTCTTTTTTTTTTTTTTTGCCATTTATTTATTTTTGAGAGAGAGAGACAGAGTGCAAGCAGGGGAGGGGGAGAGAGAGAGGAAGACATAGAATATAAAGCAAGGTCCAGGTTCTGAGCTGTCAGCACAGAGCCCAACACAGGGCTTGAACTCACAGCCTGTGAGATCATGACCTGAGCCAAAGTCGGACACTCAACTGACTGAGCCCACCCAGGCACCCTGAGTTTGCTGTCTATCTTTAAGAGTCTTTTACGGTTTATTTCCCTCTCTTTTATTTTTTCCCCTCCCATATGTTCATCTGTTTTGTTTCTTTAATTCCACATGTGAGTGAAATAATATGGTATTTGTCTTTCTCTGACTTATTTGGTGTAGCATAATGCACTCTAGCTCCTTCCACATCATTGCAAATGGCAAGATTACATTCTTTTTGATGGCTGAGTAATATTCCACTGATCTATATTTTCAATGCAATTTTATTAACTTCCTGTTGTGTGTGTGTCTAATTTGACAAGCTAATTCTAACATCTATATGAAAGAGTATAGGAACAAGGGATCAATAATTGTGAAAATAGTCCAGAAGCAGAACTGGCCTTGTAAGATACCTGTTTTAGTCCATTTTGAACTAAACAGGATATCACTAGATATTAACTGGCTTATAAAAACTTCATAGTTCTGAAGGCTGGAACCTGGAGATCAGGCTGCCAGCATGGGGCTAGGTGAGGAACCAAATTCAGGCTGCAGACCCTCTTGCTTAAGGGGGCTAGGGAGCTCTGTGGGATTTCTTTGATAAGAGCACTAATCCCATTAATGAGAGTTCTACTCTTATGACCTAATCACTTCCCAAAGGCCCCATCTCCTTATACCATCATCTTTGGGGGTTAGAATTCCAACATATGAATTGATGGGGGGGGGGCACAAACATTGAGACCATGGTATTGTAAAACTTGTTACACAGATAAAATAAATAAGCTATTATGGAATTGATTCAGGGTTAAAACTGACAAATGCAGGGGCCTAGAGAAACTCAAAATTGACCCAACCATGAAATGATTTCTCCCATACTTATGGCTTTATTTCTATCCCATAGAAGTGTATGCGACCCCAGTAGGCACTCAAAAGTTGTTGAATGGCACTCACAGGATTTGTGACATATGTAGCACTGTTGAAAACTGGGAGAAGGACACAATTATTCCATGAATTATTCTGGAATGATTGGTTATTCCTGTATAATGGACTCCTGGCCAATTACTGTATAGAAATAAGATCTCAATATGTTGGATATTTTTTTAAATATTTTAATGTTTATTTATTTTTGAGAGAGAGAGAGAGATAGAGATAGCATGAGCAGGGGAGGGGCAGAGAAAGAGGCAGACAAAGAATCCAAAGCAGACTCCAGGCTCCAAGCTGTCAGCACAGAGTCCAACGCAGGGCTCAAACTCAGAAGCCATGAGATCATGACCTGAGCTAAAGTTGGATGCTTAACCGACTGAGCCACCCAGGTGCCCCACGATATGTTGGATATTTAAATGTGAAAAGAAAACCCTGTAATTTTAGATTAAAAAATATGGGAAAATATAGTTATGATCTTCAGAAATATTTTTAAACAAGTATTAAATGTTCTAAACTTAAAATATTGAAACATTTCAACATATTGAAATTAAGAAATTTTATCTTTCAAAAAGCATGATATGATAAGCTGACAAGCTGTAAACTGGAGAAAATATTGAAATATACACAACTGAGAAAAATAATTATACACAGTATGTAAAGAATTCTTTTTTCTTTTTTTTTTAAGGTTTATTTATTTAGTCTGAGAGAGAGAGAGGAGGAGAAAGAGTGCAAGTGTGTGCGGGGGAGGGCAGAGAGAGGAGAGAGAGAATCTTAAGCAGGCTGTACACTCAATACAGAGCCTACCATGGGGCTCGATCTTACCACCATGAGATCATGACCTGAGCCAAAACCAAGAGTCAGACAAACTGAACCGTCCAGGCACCACCAATATAAAAAATTCTTACAAATCAGTAAAGAGATAAACAACCTGATATAATAATGGACAAATTATATAACTAAACAATATTTATAAAACCTGAACAGTAAATAAAGATATGGAGACATGCTTACCTTCCTTAGTAATCAAAGAATTAGTAAGTAATACTACAATGCTCTACAATATTATACCTGCCAGATCACAAAAATTATAACTGCCATTACAAGTTTTGGTGAGTATATAAATTAATGAGAATTAATGTATGTTGCTAGCATGGTTTTCAAGTAGTACAATTCTTTTGGAAAATAATTTGACATTATCTTTTAAGTATAACATTCCCCACAATTCAGCAATTCTATTTATAGATTTATACCATAGAGAACCCTTACATGTGTGAATCACAAGAATATTTATGGTATTATTCTCTTACTAGCAAAAACTTAAGATACTGTAAATATCTATCAACAGGAAAAAGGAAAAATAAAATGTGTAGTTATCACAGCAGAATCTTAGATTATAGTGAAAATAAATACAGTTTTTTGAAACCCCATGAATGAATTTTTAAAACTGCTGAGTGATATATCATGAAACTATTTTTTAATTTTTTTCTTAATGTTTATTTATTTTGGGGAAGGAAAGAGAGACAGAGAACGAGTGGGGGAGGGGCAGAGAGAGGGAGACACAGAATCGGAAACAGGCTCCAGGCTTCGAGCTGTCAGCACAGAGCCCGACGCAGGGCTCGAACTCACAGACCGCGAGATCATGACCTGAGCTGAAGTTGGATGCTTAACTGACTGAGTTACCCGAGTGCCCCTCAAACCATTTTTTTTAAAGCAAAGAAATGGTAAATACAAATTTAAAGGGGGAGTCACCGGTGTTGGAAAGGTAGAAGGATGGGATCAAGGAGACACACACCCATTGGGGACACAGGAATGATGATGCTTTATTTTATAACTATATTGGCAGACTTGTGAGTGTCCTTTTCATTATACTTTATAACCTGCATCAGTACCAAATGTTACATAATTAAATTATACCTACATGATACATTTTAGAGTATTCATCAAAGCTACACACAAGGACAAAAATAAAGTCATCTGATATAGACTAAACTCTTAACTATACTATACACTCACAACCACTGATTGTTATATGTTCCTTCCAAATTAGTGATAAAAATAATTGCCTTTCTGTATTGTTTTAGGAAGACGATTTCATCTGCAAGTACCAATAATAACATTTAAAATTTATACTGAGGTAATAACATATCACTACCTTCTTCTGCGACAAACATCTTGGTAATGAGAAAACTCTCAATAAGAAAGCTTGACTTGAGAACAAGGAAAAAAAAGAATCTTTGTGATGCTTTTAAAAAGGGATCTACTTTTGGGGCGCCTGGGTGGCGCAGTCGGTGAAGCGTCCGACTTCAGCCAGGTCACGATCTCGCGGTCCGTGAGTTCGAGCCCCGCGTCGGGCTCTGGGCTGATGGCTCAGAGCCTGGAGCCTGTTTCCGATTCTGTGTCTCCCTCTCTCTCTGCCCCTCCCCCGTTCATGCTCTGTCTCTCTCTGTCCCAAAAATAAATAAACGTTGAAAAAAAAAATTTTAAAAGGGATCTGCTTTTTCCTTGGTCCCATTTCTACCGATATTTCAGAAAAGCAGAGAAAATAGAGCTTTCAAAATGGCATATTTTGGCCTTTGGAATATTGTAATTATTTTCTGTGAAAATATATCTGAAAGCAGCTTAGTTCTAATTTAACTATAAGAAAATATAAATGTAAATTTTTTCCAAAGATATTAACCCAATTTTCATAAATGGGAAATTGTGAAGAATAAGATTTAACTATTATTAGCAGATTGGGACCATAGACTTGTAAGTATTTTTAACTTTCTTATTTTTTATTCATAGATACCTAGGGTTCTTTAGAATGGATTTCTTCTCAAAATCTCAAAGTTCAATAAGTGTTCATTAAACCTCTGTTGATATTAATTATGATTTGAATTATGTAAGCTTGCTGCTAAAAAAAAATCTTGGGGTTTTTCCTCAATAAGGCCACTTTCGGTTTCATGGTGGCACTCTGGGTCTCTAACCCTGATACAAAACTCAGCAGTCAAGCTCATCATGTAATCAGGATGACATGTCTGATCTTAAGGATGGTACATTTCCAAACACAAAATCCAAGAGAAACCCAATAATGGATAAGACAATACATTTTACTAAAAAATTTAAAAGGAGAAGGAAAGGGGAAAAGATGATCAAGGGTTTCTGACTTGAGCACTTCAATAAAAGTGATGTAAATATTCACTGCAAGGAAAGTAGATGGAACTACATGAAGGCAGGATTTTAGGATCAAGTCATTACTTTGGTCTGAGTATGAAATATCTCTGAGACAAACCAGATGGCGACATCTGGTACTCAAAAGAGAACTCCAAGCTGGAGATACAACTTTGGGAAGTATTGGTGTATGTATAGCTGAAGCTGTGGGTATGGAAGAGCTCTCCCAGGGAGAAAGTCAAAACTGAGAAGAAGCCCAAAGAGAATTGTGATGAGTACAGATAGGGAGTTAGTTTAAAATGTTGGCTCCGTCCCACCCCACAGGTCCGCCCTGAAACCCAGAAACTTGTATTTTTATCAAGCAAATGTTCTCTTGGATCAAACCTTAAGAGAAGCTAAATAACAAGGAGGAGCTAATCTTTAGTTTCCTTGAGTTTAACTGTTTCAATACATGCATCTTATTTTATTTCTAAATTAATGTCATGTGTCTTTATTACACGAATGAGGGAATCTTGAAGGAACATGATGACGACATACAACAGGGGTTGCAAATATTTTCAGCTATGAAAGAACGTACTGTGTAAAAAAAATCATACCTGACTATATACCTGAAAATGGCTAATTTTATAAATAGCATAATTATTTATAACTACAAATATTGCGGTGGGAAATATGCCTAGTTTATAGAGAGCAACTCTCTCGCTACTCAAAATACAAAATCACTATTCGGATGAATTACAATAGAATCATGTGACTAGGTGACTAACTTATCCAATCTTCTAATTTTGGTGTATCTAAATTGCTCCAGAACAATCTAGCAGAAAGAATCTGCTTTAAAAAGGTAATGCTAAAAATATTTTTACTGAAAAGCATACTAATCTAGTCTGGTTTGGTAACTAAAACTTTAAGTGTTTTGAGTGTACTGATTTTCCTAAGATGGACACTTCAATTAAAGGAAAATCATAGTATCAGTAAGAGTTTAATCTTTTCACATCATAAAAACTTGAATTTTCTTACTGGAAAAAAACTGTATGTTCATGATTGTCACTCTTGTGCTGTTAATAATATGAAAGAAATAGAATAATGAGGTAAAACTGAAATTGAATTCACACCCAAGTAATAAGAAGTCATGGTGAGAATAAAATATTAATAGAGACTAGATGGAATATAGCTAGATTTTTCATTTTCCTAATAAAAGATTCTAAAATCTGGTGTATTTTAGAAAAGTCCTTGATTGAAGCATTCAAAATTACAAAGGACACTTTTTTTTTAACCTTGTCCCATAATAAGATGAGGACAAGGAGATACTTGATAAAAATAAGAGGCAGTAAATTCAGAACAAATTGAGGTAAATAATGCCTTATGAATGTGTATAGTCAACCTGTGAAATTCATTGACCGAAGAGGTCACTGAGTCAAATACTATGGTTGAATTTAAAAAACAGCTGGGTAATTTTATGACCACTAATAGCTTTGGGAGCTCTGCTCAGCAAGCAGAGATAATGATAAGGGTAATCAAATCTCTTGTTTCAGGATGTAAGTTACCAACGGGGGGTTGTCCAATTCAATGCCTTCCTTTCGTCCTCTGGACATTTCTCATAAACACCCACCTTCAGGGAGGTGCAGCGATGGATACTGGTGTTGTTATTCAGCACTTTTATGCTGAAGTTTATAGATGCCTATGTGTTCTTTCACCTTCATCTGAAGTATCTGTAATGTAGGCGCAGCAAAAACTGGTTTGGAAATAGTATGTTCCATGATTGTCCCGATAATCAGTGGTTTATACTTTTGGCAGGGGCCTTAGAATATTGCTCTCATGACTTTTCAATTTATCAAACTGAAACAGTTTGAAACTTGGCAAACATCACATTTTGAGGGTATGAGGCTCCATAGTGTCATTTTTTTTGTATACCATTATGTAGTGTATTAGTGAAGTTGCCGTTCTTTTAACACCTCATTCTAAATGTGTTATGTTTTGAAAGACAACATGTCACAGAGTTTTAAACTGCGTTCTTATTTAGAAATATTATTGATTGGATTATGCTACCTTTTTATCCTTAATCGGTATCATAGACCAAATCTTTTTATTTAATTTATTTTTATTTAATTGAAGTCAAAATTCAAGTTTTAGTGTTTGAATTTTTTTCACAGTAAAAAATATAACTTTTTTAAACACTTCTTATTTTTGACAGGCATAGAGAGACAGAGAGAGCAGGGGGGAGGGGCAGAGAGACAGGGAGACACAGAATCTGAGGTAGGTTCCAGGCTCTGAGCTATCAGCATAGATCCCCATGCGGGGCTCAAACCCATAAATGGTGAGATCATGACCTGAGCCAAAGTTGACGACTTAACCGATTCAGCCACACAAGTGCCCCCACAGTAGAAAATTTTGACAGAAAAACAAAAACCTAAAACTTTGTAATCTTAAAATACAGAATAACTATTCCTGTTGGGTATACAATTATACGTGGCACACACACACACACACACACACTCTCGTGTATGTGTGTATGCATGTGTGTGTATATATATATATATATATATATACGTATATATAGGTGTGTGTATATACGTGTGTGTATATATATATATATATATACACGTGTGTGTGTGTATATATATATATATACAACACACATCTATCTATGTATGTACATATATCTATATATATCTATATATATATATACACACACACACACACACATCTATCTATGTGTGTGTGTGTATTTGCTAACTTAGTTAAATTGGGAGCATGTTATACATACTATTCTATAGCTTATCCTTTTTAAATAACAATTCATCACAAACAATTTATAATTAGGTTAAATATTTTTGAATTCTGTTTATCATATACCTATACTATAATTTATTTTACCAATTTCCTCTTTGGACATTTAGATTGGCTGCAATTTTTCACTGTCATAACTGTAAGAAAATCTATGGTTACTTTTCTATTATTGGTTCAAAACAAATACACACTATTTTTGAGGTTTTTGATTCATATTGCCAAGTTATTTTCCAGGGAAATTGAAAATTTTACCTACTATCTGTTTAAAAGAGTATAATTTCCTTGAACAATCAAGGGATTATATATATATATGTGTGTGTGTGTATATATATATGTGTGTGTGTGTACATGCATGTATACATATACATACATATGTGTATACATGTAACATATACATACACACATATTAATATTTATTAGCATTATTAATAAAATAGTAAAAAAGGGGGAATCTCATTAATGATTAAATTTTTGCATCTTTGATTATTTGCACTTTTAAAATAATTTCCTAAGTTCGTTGGTCATTTGTATTTCTTCTTTTGTGAATTACTAGTTCAAGTGCTTTTACTATTATTGAAATTTGGATATATTAACCTTTTCCCTTCTATTTGAACATCCTGTTGTTATTAAGGATATTCGTAATTTGTTTGCATATATTTCCCAGTTTGTTGTTTACTTCTCATTTTACTTATGATGTATTTAACTTACAGAAGTTTTGTTTGTTTTTTTTTTCTGTAGTCATTTCCATCAATCTTTACCAGTTTTTTCACATCAATAAATACTCATTCTGATATTTACCTCTATTTTCTTCTTGTGTTTGATTATTTCATTTATCATATTTAACTTCTTAATTTTTTTAACATATATTTATTATTGAGAGAGACAGAGCATGAGCATGGGAGGGGCAGAGAGAGGAGGAGACACAGAATCCAAAGCAGGCTGCAGGCTCTGAGCTGTCAGGACAGATCCTAATGTGGAGGCTCGAACTCACAAACTGCGTGATCATGACTTGAGCTGAAGTCTGATGCCCAACCAACTGAGCCACCCAGGCATCCCTATCATATTTAACTTCTTAAAAGAATGATCCTATACAGAGAAGATTATCATGGCCCCTATGCCAGAATGACACACAAATTTGTGAGGTGTTCCATATTAAAAAAAAAAAAAAAGGAGTGTTCTTATTTTTTTTCTGCTTTTTCATAAAAATAGAATTATCTGGGAGCACCTGGGTGGCTCAGTCAGTTGGGGGTCCAACTCTTGATTTCAGCTCAAGTCATGATCCCAGTGTCATGGGATCAAGCCTCGTGTTGAGCTCCCCAGGAAGCATGTAGCCTACTTGAGATTCTCTCTCTCTCTCTCTCTCTCTCTCTCTCTACCTGCCTGCCCCTCTCCCTCACTTGTGGTCTCTCTCTCTCTCTCTCTCTCTAAAAAAAAAGAAGAAGAATTATCTGAATCTGCTTTTTACCTTCAATAGCAAATAATTTCTGGATTAATTAATAAAATATTATTTTCTTTCCCCACTGATTTAAAATCAGATCTTCACTGTATATCACATTAATGTCAATAATTAAACCAGCTTCTGAGGTTTCTATTGATTTTAATATCTTTTCCTGCATTTCACATTATTTATCTTTATATTGTATTTAAATATTTGAGCATAAATATATTTTATTATTTTTCTCAAAATGTTGGGTTAATCATTTGTTTCCTGATGAAATGTTATATTATTGTATTATTTTAAAGAAATATTAAATGCAAATTTTTTATTTTAAATTTTTTAGAACTTCATCTTGTTAATTTTTGAGTAGCCAAACCAATAGCACTCCATTTATTTTAGTATTTTATTTTATATAATTTAGTAAATTCTGTAGCTGTATCATATTGTTTGTGTGCTTTATAAATTTATTACAGAAAACTTTATATTTGCACACTTATTGAAATAAAATATATATTCTACTGTATTTTCGATTTGGATATTGGTTGTAGATAGAGAACCTCTTGGTTTTAGACTTGTTGACTTTCTCTATTGATTTTCTGCTGTCAATTTCATTGATTTCTCCTTTAATTTATTATTTTCTCCTGCTTACCATGGATTTTATCTGTTCTTTCTTTCCCCTTAGTTTCCTAAGATGGAAGCTTAGATAATGGATTTTAAGTCTTTCTTCTTTTCTAATATATATATATATATATATATATATATATATATTCAATGCTATACATTTCCCTCTAAACACTGATTTCACTGTATCCTACAAATTTTGGTAGTTTTATTTTCATTTTCATTTTGTTCAAAATATTTTAATTTCTCTTAAGATTTATGCTTTGACCCATGTTTTATTTAAAAGTGTATTGTTTAACCTCCATGTATTTTGGGGTGTTCCAACTATCTTTCTCTTACTGATTTCTAGTTTAATTCCATTGTGGTCTGAGAGGAGACATTGTATGATTTCTACTCTTCCAAATTTTTAAGGTGTCTTATGGTCCAGTGAAATATATATGTTTAAACTCCCTTTTTAATATTTATAACTTTCTTCTTTCTTCTTTTTCACTTTTGCTGCCTTTCATTTTCATTTCTTTTTCTTTTTTTCTCCATCTTTTCTTCTTACCTTACTTTGTATTTATTTGTGTTTCACAAATTTAACCATTATTAAAAGCAACCGTCAACTGGTGGATTTTATTCCTATATATTTTAGCACTTAATAGTTATTTAAGTCTGTGGGGCTAAAAGATAGGTTTTACTTCCAGTTCTTTTATAATCTGATTGTATATTGCTTTAGTAGCTCACCTCTTTCTTCATCTACCTTAAGCAGATTGAAATTCCATTCTCATTGTATTGTGATTTTCTTCTAAAAATACTAATACATTTTCTTCAACAAATGGGTGAACAAACATTTGGACCAATGAATGTCGATTCTCTTGTTTTATGTCAGATTTTATGGCACTTTCTGAATTTAATCCTAATTTCCTGGAGTCAAAAGGAGCCAGATCATAAAAACACGTGCTGAGAACTCATCTATGTTTAGGCAAGAGTGAAGGTTTACCCATATGACTCATGGGAGATGGAGATTTTAGCATGTCCACTAAGGTGAAGTTCTAGGAAACTGGTATCTGGGTTGATACCAGAGACTGCATTTCTTACACCATTCTTCATGAAACCTTTGGCTTTTGAGAGGCATTCATTTGAGAACTTTTACCTGGGTTCACACGTACAGCTGATTTCTGCTCCTATGCACTGTTCCTCTGACAGAAATGGTGATGTCCAAATGATCTAGCTTGGTAAGGGAATGGGAAGAGAGAATGGAAGGACCTTTCCCTCTCTGCCTGTAATATACATACACGCAAATTCACAATATGAGGAAAATTGGTGTTGCTTGGTAAATGTTAGTCACTCCATAGATGTATATGAGGAACAAGATTACATAGCTATTATCTATTTTAGTGTTGAAGTGTCTGAGGGGGAAAAAAATGAGTGTCACATCTTGTATCTTACCCTATATAATTTCAAATGTAATTTGAAATCTCATGTAATTCACAGTGAAAGTCACTTTATCAGGTCCACCTATATTCCCTTGGATTTTCTAAAGTAATAATAATTTAGCATCTGTTTTCTTCTGGAGAGAGTTTTCAGAGTTTCCATGAGTAACTATGGTAGAGATATGAACCTGTCTGGTTGAAGCTATCTCTAATATATGTATACTCCAAGGATCCTATAGCTTATTTCTTAGCAATCGAGAGGGGGAAAGGAAGAATTTGAAACACTGTACTATGTGTTTTGTCAATTTTCAAATATCATTATTGTATCAGAAACACTTGAAATTTTTTCTTATGAAGCAAAAGTGAATTTTCACTACAGTTAATGCTGATTGTTAACATTTTGAGGGAAAGAATATTCAGAAATGTTTTTGTCAATGAACGCCATCTTCAAGAATCACTGTTGATAAATGAAATGAAATATAATTTTAAGAAGTGAGTAAGCAGAATTTACTGATCCAGTAACACAATAAAAAAGAAATAAAAATTGATGAGGATATAGCAGTCTATAGTCAGATCCTGTTTGCACTTCTTTGACCTCAGTGCCCCTTAAATGCCCCTTAAACGCTTCTAGTTTTCATAACAAACATTGGAGAAGGGCTGTTGAGGTCATTTCCATTCCATAAATATTTAAAAATTCCCCCAATTCCCAAGACTCTATGTATTAGGATGGAAAAAACTTTTGAGAAAAATTTGTTTTAACTAGTATGTTAATATCATGTAACTGTGGCTTTCAGTGTCTTCTTCATTTCACTTTGGTGCCTGGATTGAATGATTCACCACTAGTGAGGTTACAAGTCAAGTATGGATGCTTTTTTAATAAATCTCTATTTGCAAAACATATCTATAACTTTCTCGTTCTCATAACAACAAAATCACCACCTCTACAACCAAAACCAATATCTACTTCTAATGATAATATAGTCTTTGAGTTTTTGCTATGTTCCAATGGTATAATTATCATTCATAGGTTAGTTCATTTATCATTGCAGAACCTCCATGTATAGGTACTAACATATTTAGTAATAACTGAAAGGATAGGTAGACTGTAGCCATAAAAATATTGCATATTGAACAAACATACAGTGGTTAATACACAATTCAAGAGTGAAGAAACTTCATCCTGCCCTTCAAACAGCAGCAGGAATGAAGTGAGAAACAACCTCTTTGACTCTGTCTCATAGTTATGTTGAGATGCTTTATGAACAGAATTCAAAAAGCACTTTAAGGACAAGTAATATTATCTGGCAGGACAGTTTTACTAATATATGTACGTATGTGTGCTTTTCAAAGAATAATCATCTTTCCTCCAGCACCATCAGAATTATGGAATTTTTCTGTAGGAAATACATAGGTCCTTCCATTGTGGAAGAGAGAGAGAAAGACAGAAAGAGAGAAAAAGAGTGAGAGACAGAAAGGGAGGGAAGGAGGAAGGGAGGGAGAGAAAGAGAGAGAGAAATGGGAGTCAAGCAAGATAGTCTCTGGGACATGGGTTATATTGAAGGGTTTTAGGCGGCTGTGGAACAGAAATGGCAGTAGAGGAGGGAGCCACCTGTACACGATGAACCTACATGTGGCATTGTAATGAATAAGCCTTCAAAAGGCAGTTTGCGTAAAGAAAAGTAGCAGCAGTGCTTGGACTGGCCTTAAAGGGTTTAACAACTGGGAACACTGGGAAGAGAAACTGCAGAAGAATGTTTTTAAATAGCACTTATGATAAAGAATGTAAGAAGAAGACATAGAACTTTATGAAGACTTGGTGGCAAAAATATAAAGCCAGAATCCATACCATGTGTGGTGATCATAGCTAATACTTAGTACTTAATATGAGTAAGGCACTGTGCCAAAACGCCACATAGATAATTTCATTTAATTCTGTGAAGTAGATGCTATTAGTGCTCAAGTAAAGCAAAAAATGCACGCAGTGGTATTCTTCTCAATCCCAAACACCTTGTAAGTAGATATCAAACCTGGCAGTCTCATCCCAGAGGTCATGTTCATCATAACTGATAAGCATAAGCTGCATCATACACACTGAAAGAGGAAAGAAAGAAAGAAAGAAAGAAAGAAAGAAAGAAAGAAAGAAGAGAGAGAGGGAAGGAGGAAGGAAAGGAAAGAAGGGAAGGAAGGAAGGAAGGAAGGAAGGAAGGAAGGAAGGAAGGAGGAAGGAAGGAAGGAAGGAAGGAGAAAGAAAGAAAGAAAGAAAGAAAGAAAGAAAGAAAGAAAGAAAGAAGAATAGGGGCGCCTGGGTGGCACAGTCGGTTAAGCGTCCGACTTCGGCCAGGTCACGATCTCACGGTCCGTGAGTTCACGGTCCTGATGGCTCAGAGCCTGGAGCCTGTTTCCGATTCTGTGTCTCCCTCTCTCTCTGCCCCTCCCCCGTTCATGCTCTGTCTCTCTCTGTCCCAAAAATAAATGAACGTTGAAAAAAAAAATTAAAAAAAAAAAGAAAGAAAGAAAGAAGAGAGGGAGGAAGGAAGGAAGGAAAGGAAAGAAGGAAAGGAAGGAAGGAAGGAAAGGATGGAAGGAAGGAAAAGGAAGGAAGGAAGGAAGGAAGGAGAAAGAAAGAAAGAAGAGAGAGAGGGAGGGAGGAAGGGAAGGAAGGAAGGAAGGAAGGAGAAAGAAAGAAAGAAGAGAGGAAGGAAGGAAGGAAAGGATGGAAGGAAAGGATGGAAGGAAGGAAAAGGAAGGAAGGAAGGAAGGAAGGAGAGAGAAAGAAAGAGGAAAGAAAGAAGAGAGAGGGAGGGAGGAAGGAAGGAAAGGAAATAATGAAGGAAGGAAGAAGGAAGGAAGGAAGGAAGGAAGGAAGGAAGGAAGGAAGGAAAAAGAAGGAAGGAAGGAGGGAGAAAGAAAGAAAGAAAGAAAGAAAGAAAGAAAGAAAAGGAAGAAAAAGAAAGAATGACAAAGGGAATGAAACTAATCAAGACTTAGAGCCCTCTCTCACTAAGGAATATTTATCAACTCTTTGTTGTCATTACTCACTTATAACCATTCCTTTCCAAGAGGACTGAAAATGACTCTCTCTCAGGGTGTCGGGAGAGGCAACAATATACCCTATGGAATTTAGTTATTGATAATGTTCTCCAGATGATAAATTTAAGGCTTTAGTCATTAGATGTGACTTAGCTAAATACTCTGTACTGTGTGTCCAAGTTTGAAAAGGATACATGAAAAATGTTTACTCTAAAAAATACAGGAGAGGGGCGCCTGGGTGGCACAGTCGGTTAAGCCTCCGACTTCAGCCAGGTCACGATCTCGCGGTCCGTGAGTTCGAGCCCCGCGTCAGGCTCTGGGCTGATGGCTCAGAGCCTGGAGCCTGTTTCCGATTCTGTGTCTCCCTCTCTCTCTGCCCCTCCCCCGTTCATGCTCTGTCTCTCTCTGTCCCAAAAATAAATAAACGTTGAAAAAAAAATTAAAAAAAAATACAGGAGAAAATCTTGTAATTTGGTCATTGAGATAGAGCCCATAAAGGGATGCACAGTCTTACTGGTTATGTGCTCCCCAACCTCCAGCCTCATGAACACAGGAGAAATAAGAGCAGTCAGATATTTGAAGTCTATAGCATTTTTTCTGGTAGCCAGAAATTATGAAAGCTCTTATTTAGATGATGGAATTTATAACCACTAAAGAAATGGTTCAAATTGATTGAAAGTTGAGATAACTCTAAGTCATCTTCCTAGGAAGATCAAGATATTAAAAACTTAGCAGTCAGGAAGAACTTTATGGAAGTAAATGCCCTCCATAAGTAAGAAAAAATATCTGTTTTCACTATATTTTCTGGGTCAAAATTATATTAAATTACCTAAAAAATAGTGTCATTAGTTACCAGTGAGCGATGGTTCATGCCTCCCTTTGAATCTAAGCAAACAAAGTTTTTTGGGGTTTTGTTCTTGTCCTTATTTTAGGAAGTGCAGGCATTTTTCCTTGTGATTTATCTTGTTCATTTTAGCATGGTAAATAAAAATCTCAGCAATATTTTTAGGTTATCTTCTCAGAAAGAAGCATTTTTTTTGTTATGTTTTGTTTATCAGCTGGTGACAGAAGGAATGGATGTCCCACTAGCTGATTTTTCATGGGGAGATTGTCAGTTTAGTGATACACTTTTTCCACTCACCCATGACCATTTTGTTGAGGGCGTTTTATGTGATACGCCTTGGAGACACACAGGTGAGTAGGTGAAATGTATTTTCTTTACTCATTGAGTTCAGAGAAATATATCTTAAGCAAATATGTGCATAAATTATTTACATCTTATTACAATTGTAATGGGTACCCTAAAGGAGAAAACCAGCATGTTTCCAAAAGTGCGGCCTGATCTAGACTGATCAGTGAGGTGGGGGTGTAATATAAGTTATGCAAAACTTTTCTAAGGAAGATATTTTTAATGTAAGCTATAACAGATATATATCTCCATGCAGAAAAGGTGGGAAGCAGTCATGGTCTGGGGACACTGTATGCATGGCTAGGAAAGCTGGCAGGAAACCGAGGAAGTCAATGCTGCTAGAGAAAACAAAGCAGGGGAGAACGTGGGAGAGGAAGACATGAGTGGGGAGGCCATATCACAGTGACTACTTAGAGTTATTTGTGATCAAAAAGTAGAGAAGGGGTTGATCTTTGATTTAAAGACCCCCGCTGGCAACAGCAATCTTAAAAGCTTAAGTAACTGTGCTGTTAATTGATTGCAAGAAAAAAATTGTTTTCCATCCAGCCCCACTTCCATTTTTTGTTAATCAAATCAAATTTTATTGAACTCGGAAAAGAAAAAGGACATTTAGATGTGAATTATATTGTGTTTTTGTAGGAGTCAGTTTATATAAAGTACTTGAAGAAACCTTGCAGATGATGTACTTTTCATGTGGTAGAGTTGTAGACATATTTCTTATAGCAAAATGGATTAAAATTAAAGGGCTAAAACCTGAAATGAGGACACGCTTACCAGCATGCCAGTTGCTTAGGTTTAGAAATAGTACCACTAAGTGCAGAGCAGCTTGAAGAAATCTAGTTACTTAAATTAGGATGCACCAGTAGACTTTAAGATTTTAGTTTTTTTTTCTATTAAAGAATGTTTAAGTGAAGGTAGAAAATGAATTTTACCATAAAACTAGCTTTAAGTTTACTTTCATTCTGAAAGCATACCAGCCAGTTGCACTAATCTGTCCTGCCGACCAAAATGTGCTTGAGTTTTTATTCTGTTATGGCCAGATATTTGTTCCATGTAATTCTAAACCTCTCTAAGTTTGGCAATGGGGAAGGCAAGGAACACATGAAACTACTGATTCCTTCAAAAAAATATGTTGAATACCTATCAGGTGTTGATGACTTTTAGGTGTTATGGGTGATAGATAAGAGACATAGTTTCTACCCTCAAGGCATCTTGGGGAGGACTTACATTTCCTATACGGAAAATAGAAGAGATGGTAATATATAACACTTGCCATGTAAAAATGCTGTACTAGAGCAGAAGAGGAAAAGCTCAACTGAAATAGGAAATGAGACAGAGAAGCCTCAGAGAAAGTAGCATTAAAATCACCTTTAAAGAATGAACTGAGGGGTGCCTGAGTGACTCAGTTGGTTAAGTGTGTCTGACTCCAGCTCAGGTCATGGTTCATGAGTTTGAACCCCGCACTGGGGCTCTCTGCTGTCAGCATGGAACCCGTTTCAGATCCTCTGTCTCCCTCTCTTTCTGCCCCTCTTTAGCTCATGTTCTCTCTCCCAAAAATACATAAGCATTTTTTTAAAAAAGAATTAACTGGGGGCGCCTGGGTGGCTCGGTCGGTTGAGCGTCCGACTTCGGCTCATGTCATGATCTCGCAGTCCGTGAGTTCGAGCCCCGCGTCGGGCTCTGTGCTGACAGCTCAGAGCCTGGAGCCTGCTTCCAATTCTGTGTCTCCCTCTCTCTGACCCTCCCCCGTTCATGCTCTGTCTCTCTCCATCTCAAAAAATAAATAAACGTTAAAAAAATTAAAAAAAAAGAATTAACTGAAATTTATTATTATTATTATTATTATTATTTTATTTGAGGGAAAGAGAGAGAGAGAGCATGCACAAGTGGGGCAGACAGGCAGAGGGAGAGGGAGAGGGAGAGAGAGAACTTAAGCAGGATCCATGCTAAGCACTAATGCTGATGCAGGGCTGGATCCCACGACACTGGAATCATGACCTGAGCTGAAATCAAGAGTTGGATGCTCAACCAACTGAGCCACCCAGGTGCCCCAAGAATGAACTGAAATATTAATAATAATGTCAATACAATACAATAGAAGCTGCCTTTGTTGAATGTTAAGTACTAGTTGCTTTACGTGCATTTTTTCATTCATTCCTCACAAGAATTCTTTGAAATAGTACTGTTATCCCCACTTTCACCAATGAAGAAACTGAGGGTCAGAGTGATAAAACAATTTGCCCTAAAGTATAGCTAGTACATTTGAATTCAGATGTTTTACAGTGAATCTTGCCTCATTATTTATTTTGCATCTCAGGTGAAGGGTTTGGCAAGAAATAAGGCTATAAAAAGTCAAAATATCCTTAAATAGCATTTGTCCTATTTGTTAAGGTAGGGGTATGGTAAGAAAGCAAATCCCGAGAGACCAGAAGTCCTATTTGACAGTGTAGGATAATTTTCAGCTAGAAAAACAAGCTAAGGCAAAATTTTACAGAATCTTTTATGCCCAGCAAGGGAATGTGAACAGTATGTGACAGAGCATGGAGAAAATTTTTAAATCTCTGATTAGAAGAGTGATATGATGGATGTAACACGTACAAGGATTAGTCTAGCTGTGGTATGAAAGGCACATTCAAACAGAGAGAGAATGGAGATAGAATGGACATTGAGGAGGGGTACCTGTTGGGATGAGCACTGGGTGTTGTATGGAAACCAATTTGACAATAAATTTAATATTAATAAAATAAATAAAATAAAAATAAAAATATTCTGTTAGAGAGTAAAAAAAATCTTCATACGTAAATAAAATAAAATAAAACATAAAAACGAAAAAAAAAAGAAGAGAACACTTCAGCAGTCCAGAAGCATGATGCTCAGAGTCTGAGTTTCGGGTGGCAGCAGAGGGAATAAGAAGAGAAAAATATATATGAGACCCAAAGAAAAAGTAAAAGGAGGAAATAGCGGTGAGAAGCTTTGAAAGGTTTTTAATTCAGGAACCCATTATTTTTTAATGTTTTGGGAGACATAAAAGGTCTCTAAGCAAAAAAAAAAAAAAAAAATCATCTTCCAGCGCTTTTCTTTCCCATCTAAAGATTCTCAGTTTACAGAATAGTCTACTTTTATTTGGGGGTAAAAGTCCACATCTGTGCGTGCCAGGCTTGTGCTGGGCTATCTCATTACTGCTCCAGCCTTTGTGCCTCGAATCTTCAGATGGATGGCTTTTTCCATCATATATCATCACCACGACAGCACAGGCATGATCTACTACAGCAAACGCTGTAACCCTGATGATGTGGATGGTAGTAATAACACAGCCTACTCAGGGGAGCAAAAGGCAGCGGTGTGTGTGTGTGTGTGTGTGTGTGTGTGTGTGTGTGTGTGTTTTCTTAAAGGTAAACTGGAAAGGTGGGGGGGGGAAGTGAACTCAAAAATTAAATACTGCCTTTTCAGAGATTCAAAATAACTGCTGCAGTGTTGGCAAGAGGCAAAGTGATAAGGCAGCATGGAGAAATAGAACGCTGTGGACAATACTGAAATTCACTCTGGGAATCACAGTCATAGAAATCAATTTTAAGATTAAAAAATTGAATTGGTAATTTTGACCCACACTGCGATTGAATTATGTGGATCGTGGCTCTTAATTAGAGTTGCATGCCCATCAAGTAAAACCCTCGGGTGTGTATGAAGCAAAAAAGAACATTTCAATGCCTTTTAAAAAGAAAAGACCCTAACTCTGTCTTGGAAAAATTATTTTTCTAAGAACTACCTTAATTTTAGTTTTTCTTTCTCAGACCATGAGAATATTCCAAATTCCCGTTGATAATTAAAATACTATTGCAGCGTCTGAACTGAATACCAGTCACGAAAATTAATAATGCTATAGGTCTCAGTTTTTCTATCTGAAACATTGACAAAGTCAGATTAATATTTTAGGATAAGGGCTGTGCCCTTTAATTGAGTCTCTCTGCATACCCGCTAAGCTGATTTGGTCTCTCCCTTAGCTAAACATCCCAGATTACTTAATTTTCAGATTTACAGCTGTGGCTTGTAAAGAGTTTCTCTTCCCTCCCTTATACACAAATCGATTCCCCTTGGGTGCTGGTATCTTAATCATATAATCATTTGGGTTGGAAGGACCTACGCTGGGGCACTAATCTATCCTCGTGAATCACAGCGGGATTGATTTTATTATTACTAAGTCATTCCTGATCAATGAGTGTGGGGTTTCTGCCTTGAATCTCTCCAATGATGACGATTCCACAGCTTCCCCTGGCAGCTAGTGCCATTCCCAACTATTCATATTGTTATAAAGTTAGTCCTTATATTTAACCTAAATTTTCCCTTGTGGAATTGAAGCCTATTGCTTCTTGTTCTGTCCTCATTGACTAATGAGAATTGGTCCCTCTCCTCTTTATAACATCCCTTAACGAATTTGCAGACAGTTATGTTTCCCCCCAGTCTTCTCTTCTCCAGACAGAACATGCCCGCTTCCCTTAACCTTCCCACATAGGTCTAATTTTCCAAACCCTTTATCATCTTTGTGGCTCTCCTCTGAACTCTCTCTGTTCTGTCTATGTCTCTTTTGAAATGGGATGCTACAACCTAAATGCAGCATTTCACTGGAGGCCAAAACAACAGAAGGAAGCACAGAATAGTAGCTTTTTGCTGCGTATGATAATTTGTATTAACTACTTTACTGCCATTTAGTAGAACTAGTAGAAATTGCATGCATGTGAGTAGAATCTTGCCCAGGTTCTCCTAAATGCATGAGCTAAGGTAGTGGCAGATTCACTGATTTGCTCATATAATCCCTTAAACAGGTCACTGCTAGCAAAAGTCTTATTCCGCAGAAGCATCCATGAGACTCTCTGAACTTGCATTCTTTTCAGGGCCTAACTCTCCTCCACCCCTCAAACCAGCAATAAACAGCAAAGCAGTAAACAATCAAATGGTTAACAAATTAAAGTCTTAATTATCACTCATATTTGGTATACATGTGAATTCTTTGTCTACACATGATCAGAGAATCAAAAAACAAACAAACAAACAAACAAACAAACCATACAAGAAAATGGAGGGAAAAATCAACATGTATTTTTTAAAAGGCAGGATAGTTTTAAGTTTTCCTCTCCTAGTTGGCTATTTATGCATCACTCAGATGTAGATTTTAAAAAATTCATGATTTAATACAATGACAATTTTTCCCAAAATGTCACTGCACAAAATAATAGCAGACCTCACAGAATGCCAGAATGCTAGTTCTGGAAGAGGTCTTAAAAATAACCCTCTTAGGAAACATTTAATGAAACTTAAAACCTAGAGAGATTAAATGAATTGCTTAAGATTGACTCCTAAGATTGATTCATTATTGAATGCATTTTTTAAAACAAATATGCAATTTATACCTAGTAAGTGCCAGCCAAGGACCTTAACATGAAATGTAAAATCTAATATGAGATACATCTTATGCTAAAGAGCTAGTTAGTTGGAGTTTCAGGACCAAAATCTATGTCTCCTGAGTATGTATCACCATTTATTTACCGTTACAAAACACTGCCTGTCATTTGGAGTGCTAATCGCATTTCATTCTTTCTCAAAATATAAGAGGATTACATTGCCAAAGCACAACTACCAGATAAAGTTCACCTCAGTTGTGTTTGAAGAGAATCAAACACAGTTTGAAAGAACTAGTAGGACTTCAAGAGTTGTCATTGATTGTGTACTTCCACAACAACAAAAGACACAATCTCATTTGGGGGAACATAGTCCAGTCTTCTTATAAATTTGGGGCGTGCTCTTAGATCCACATGATTTAACTCATGTCTCCATAATCCAGTGTGTGCTTTGCAGTTTATGCTCAGTGGCCACGTCTTTCATTGGAAAGATAGATTGGAGAGTTAAGAAGGAAAATCTGTATTATAAAATTTAATGTGTATACACAACTCCCAAGGATCTTGCTAAAATGCAGAAATGATTGAGTAGCTCTGAGGTGGTACTGAAATTCTGCATTTCTAAAATGTTTCTAGGTGATAACAATGCTGCTTGTCTTTAGGCCACACTTAAAATATAAAAGGTTCTAGAGATAATTAGTTTAAGATCTATATGAATTGGACTGGATTCCAATCAGTGGAACTATCAATGCCCTGAGAAAAAGTAACCAGAAGGACAAAAAACTTTCACAGGCTTTTCAAAGGTAGTCACACCATATCTTCTCTTGCTTAATATACTGTTTCAACATGTGGCTAAATAGGAAGCTTGAGTAAAATGGGCTCTTCTATATACACCTTAAGAGAAAATTAAAATAGGGGCTCCTGACACGTGGGTGGCTCAGTCAATCATCTGACTCTTGGTTTCATCTCAGGTCATGATCTCATAGTTCATGAGTTCAAAGCCCACATCTGGCTCAGCACTGACAGTGTGGAGCCTGCCTAGGATTCTGTCTCTCCCTTTCTCTCTACCCCTCCCCTGCTCTCTCTCTCTCTCTCTCTCTCTCTCTCTCTCTCTCTCAAAATAAATAAATAAACTTGAAAAATTAAAAACAAAATAAAATAGGGGACACCTAGGTGGCTCAGTCAGTTAAGCATCCGACTTCTGCTCAGGTCATGATCTCGTGGTTCGTGTGCTGACAGCTTAGAGCCAGGAGCCTGCTTTGGACTCTCTCTCTCTCCCTCTCTCTGCCCCTCCCCTGCTCATGCTCTGGCTTTATCTTTCTCTCTTCCTCTCAAAAATAAATAAACAGTAAAAAATTTTTTTAAAGGGAGAATTAAAATAGGTAAATATCCTTCACTTATCCAAGTACAAAAAGCAACACATAATAGAGCTTGACTGATTTAATCTGGCTCCTTAAAACAGCATTAGGGTGATTTTTATATATTTTATGTAGAGGCTATTCATAAATATAAACGTGTTAATTTCAAAATCTTGAGTTTTGTAATTCTTGTCCTTGTCACTATTAATTTTATTGGTTTGGTCCACATGAAAATCACTTCATTATTTTATGCCATCTGTTATTTTAGATATTTTTATAAGATGAAAAATAAACCCAGTCAGTCATTTTGGTCAGTTCAGTCAACAAACCACTCAAATGGGGGGAAAATATCAATATATTGTGTTGTTTTGCTCAATGTCCACAGCATTTTTTAAAGTTTACAAGTTGGTTAGTTAAATCAGTTAGATTATCGTCCATTCACTAGACTCTGACACAACAGAATGTACTGTTCTCTGGAGCCAGATATTCCTGTAAGGATTGGATAAAATTCACCTAAAAAGATTTCCTAAAATGCCTGATTCTTTCTTATTCATCCATTTATTCATCATATATAATGGTAGGATGTCTACTGAATCAGAGATTTATTTTAGTCTTAGTAATAAAAACAGGTACTGGGAAATTGTTCAGTGGAGATTTGAAGTTATCTTGAAGAATATATTATTATTATGGAAGAATCATAATTGTAATGAGACAGTGTTTGGCTTTACAAAGACCAGGCAGAAAGAAACCCAGCAGTTTTCTTACATACCCAATCATTGCTAGGTAGAAACACTGCAAAAGAACCAAGGAGCCAAACAATAGGAAACTCTAATGTCTATTGCTCATTTCATGGGTTCATGGGTTCTGTTAATATTTTATATTAATATAGAAACAGTTTTGGGGGCACCTGGGTGTCTTGGTAAGTTAAGTGTCCTACTCTGGATATCGACTCAGGTTGGGATCATGAAATGGAGCCCTGCCTCAGGCTCCATGCTGAGCATGGAGTGTGCTTGGGATTCTGTCTCCTTCTCTTTCTCTCTCCTTCTCTGCAACTCTTCTGCTTGCACACACACACACACACACACACTCTCTCTCTCTCTCTCTCTCTCTCTCAAAATAAATAAATATTTAAAAAACAGTTTTCAAAACATAAATTATATGAAATAAACATAATTTAGTAACCCAGAAATTTCTTCCAAACCACCTAAAGATTTGTGTTAAGCCTGGACTGAATTTATTATGTTTGACACTAATATTTTCCAAAAAAGCATTCATTCCTAAGGAATAGACTTCATGCTTTCCTTGCTTCATACAGTATCTAGGTCCTAGTACATACAGACATACAAAATAAATGGTTGTTGAATGGATAAATAATTATTACATCACAATCCTTTCTGTCAATTTTATTACCGACAAAAAGTTTCAGGCTGGCCACAAAAAGTATTTATGGTTGTTTCAATATAGTAAGTCTAGAATATTTAGGCACAAGTAAAGTAGATTCAAGATTTCTATAACAATATTCCTAAAATTGAAAAATAACCAAATACAGTTGTCAGGATGGGAAAATGAACAAATGGCTGTTTGTTTGTTTATTTGTTTGTTTTTCTCTTCAGTAGTAGATACTACAAGAAACCTTGATTCATATTCATGATTCATGATGATTCATCACTGATATAAAGAATCTATTTTAGTGAGTATACTTTTTTCTTTGTTGTTCATACCAAATTGTAATAAGAATTATTGACAGGAAGAAACCTGTAGTTATGGTACCAAGTTGTTTCTCAGTCTCCACAGTGTGCTTACCTCCACCACAATTCTGGAAACACTTGGTATCTCCACTATCAGCCTAATCTTGCCCCATTCTTTCAACATTTATTTATTTTTGGGACAGAGAGAGACAGAGCATGAACGGGGGAGGGGCAGAGAGAGAGGGAGACACAGAATCGGAAACAGGCTCCAGGCTCTGAGCCATCAGCCCAGAGCCTGACGCGGGGCTCGAACTCACGGGCCGCGAGATCGTGACCTGGCTGAAGTCGGATGCTTAACCGACTGCGCCACCCAGGCGCCCCCCATTCTTAACTTTACTAGAAAACAGTTGAGTAATACAAGGTAATACCATTATTATCAGCATTAAGGCAGTCTTGTTCTTTGTACCCAATATCTGTGAATATCAGTCCTAATGGTTGCACTTTCGCCTTGCTTTGAGACATAATCTACATTTTTATACCTTAGGCTTTTTGCTTAAAAATTTACTTAAATTTATGTTTTTAAATTATATTTTTAATATATGTTCATTGTATAAAATATTTTAAAATGTATAAATTGAAAGTAAAAATTACCTGTAATTCTAGCATTTAGGCCCAGAACTTTTCCCTTGTGCTTAAATATGCCTTGATAACCAGACTAATTTTCCAGTCATGTTAAGACAAGGTATTGCCTATTCTTAGTGACTGAGAATAGCTCTGTATTTAATACAGTTCTTTGATCCCTACTCCCCGTTAAAATACTTCTGTGAAGTTGCCTGCCTGTGTATCTGAATATAAAGCTTTTAAATTCCCAACCTCCAGATTAAGATTGTTGTATTTATATTAATTCTTACAATTTCTCAATATTGCTATCCTAGATTTCCACAACAATCTAATAATGTTGATTATTAACATATTCTTTTCTCCTCTGGATACTGTAAATGGCAATGGACAACCTTCTCCCTAGGACCTGTCCCACTTCTTTGGTAGTACTCTCATTTGAATTATTCAGGGTCCTATCAGGAGATAGAATTTTTGCATGACTTTGAACAGGAGATTGGAGTGGTTGGACAGACTATAAAGCATATATCAAAGAGAACAGAAATAGCAGTTATATGGAACAACCACTACCTCCAGGGCTGATGTTGAGCACCCGAGTAAGGAACATATCTGGAAGAGGCACAACGCCAGGGCTGAGATCCAGACCTCCATGAAGGGGGTGAAACTTGGCCTCTTGGAGAATGGAGAAGTTGTTGAAATGCCATATCTCTAGTACTCACTGGAAAGCTACTAATGGGGAAGTGTCACATTTTAGAACTCATTGTGAAGCCACCTAAGTCATCTCATCCATGGGGAGGTGCCACCAGGAGTAGAACTCACTGGGAAACCATTCTTTGGGTTAACAGAGGAAAATGCCCACAGAGAGTGTAAAAGCCAGCCAAGAATATCGCACATCATAGTGCCTAGTAATGATGAACTTAACATCATGCAAGCTGGTGAGGGAGAAATGCTCCAATATCACAAGAAAGACAATGAAAGTGGATTTGGAGTTGAGAGAAAATGGATTGATAACTGAGACACCATTTGAATGTCAAATTTTCCCAATCTGTCCCCAAGATAGGACATTTCACAGTAAAGAAACAGGAAAAAAAAATAAGTGGAAATTTTGGATCAGAAAAATACGATTTCTGAAACTTTAAAAATCCACTGCATATTTTTTTAAGAAATGGAAAACAACAGAATAATGAAAGGTACTTTCATTAGAACATAATATCTAAGCAATATTAGATATTTCTACATATCTAATACAATGTTGTTTAGAAGTATTTTAAAGGGTTTCTTGGCATAAGTTGTTTTACATTTGCTTTACTTCTAGCTTTAGTTTATGTATCTCATTTTTTTCTCTTTGCATGTTTTGATTTGCTATAAGATTTTAAATGCTTTCTTATATATAAAAAGATTGAGGGGCGCCTGGGTGGCGCAGTCGGTTAAGCGTCCGACTTCAGCCAGGTCACGATCTCGCGGTCCATGAGTTCGAGCCCCGCGTCAGGCTCTGGGCTGATGGCTCGGAGCCTGGAGCCTGTTTCGGATTCTGTGTCTCCCTCTCTCTCTGCCCCTTCCCCGTTCATGCTCTGTCTCTCTCTGTCCCAAAAATAAATAAAAACGTTGGAAAAAAAAAATTTAAAAAAAAAAGATTGAAATAAATACATGTCATAAATTATTTCAAATTACATCTAAATAGATATCAGGCACTTTCAAATTAGTGCTTAATATAATTTTTCTAAAATCTCATAACATTTAATGTAAAGCTTAAGAAACCAATTTTCCATATGTAATATTGGGAATATAGTTGTCATTCATGTTCTTCTCAATTCAGAGTTTGAAGCTGGTACAAAAATTTGCAATAAATATGAGAAATAAGTTTGATTTTTTTTCACCATGCAAATGCAGTTAAGAATAGAAAACAAGCAGGAATTTGGGGACGATGGTGGTGGTATAAGATTTCTAATCTGTTCACATATTCTCATAAAACCAGACAAAACAACCATATAAGAAAACTAAAAACCCAGGGATGCAATACGGCTCCTAGTTGGAATATAAACACACACACACACACACACACACACAGAGAACTGTCTATCCTAACAATGAGAACAAGTTGGATAAAACCATCTAGCTTTGTGTTGTGTTTTACCATAACTACTCAGAAAAGGTAAAGACTCTAAAAAATTACATTCCAGAAGATGCAGAAAGTTATGTATTTCCTAGCATAACTGATAGGCATAACTGATTTCAGGTAGAAAGAGGAAGGATTCTCTATAGAAGGTGAAAAGTAAGACCAGCCATACATTTAGCAGTATTTAATGTCAACATGTAGCCTGGCATGAAGGATTAGCCTCTAGAGGAGCCTTGGTAACATAATAAGTCGACATGCACAATTTCCCACAGACCTTCACTGGATGAACAAAGTTTACTGAATTTAAGCCTGATAAAAGGCAAGAGAGTTGAAATAACTCCCCCCCCCCTTCAGTGCATTCTACAAGTCCATGTACATGGCAGGGCAAGAGATGAAGAAAATCTCTCTGAGGCACGGGGCACTGAGTAAAATGTAGTGTATCTCTGAAGGCTGGGGACTCATCAGGATTGCTGAGAGAAATCCCTCTGGGGCAACAGAGCTTTCACCAAGGACATAGAAATGGCCCTCCAAGGGCTGGGGCCAGAGCAGCAGGGTGAAGAGAGTTCTTCTAAATCAATAAAAGCCCAGGAAAGGTCTAAGAAGCAAAGACAATTCCCCACTAGAACAACAACAACAACGAAAGTGGGCGGCTAGGTTATAATGCAGACAAAGGTCTCCTACAAATTTGAAGATCAGCTGCTGAGCTGGAAAGTATAAAGAGATATGCAAAGTCTCACAAGTGCTGAGACTCAAAGCTCTACTGAAAATAAAATCCTGATCCTGCTCTCAAAATATTTGAAGCATGTGGTGAAGTGAATCTAACTAAAGCTGTAATAAGGCTCAGACCCAGCTCAATAGCAGCTTAGATGGACTCAACCCTCATTACCAGCAGCCTTTCAGGAAAAGATACATGTCCTTTTCTGGAGTATGTATTATTTTCTTCACCTCTATTTTTTTATATACAGCTGTGTAGCATAATATCAAATTATGATACAGGCAAAGAAGCAAAGATATATGACACTTATTTAAGAGAGAAAAAAGACTTCAGAGAAAGAGACCCAGAGATGTGCAAGTGTTGGAATAAATAGATGAGGACCTCACTAAACTAACACATGTATGTTAAGGGATCTACTGGAAAATTGGGCAATGTGTTTGAATAGATGAGCAATTCCAGTAGATAAAAAGAAGTTGTGGTAAGAGGTAGAGGAAGAGAGTTCTGCTCTTCTCTTAAGGCAGTGATTTCCTAAAAAACTAATCTTTTCACAGACAAGAACTATAGCTGCTGGGAAAATTTAAAAAAAATCAATTACCAAAGGGCTCTGCAAAGTGATCAAAGTATGTAGACTTTGGAAAGGAACTGAAACATTAATTTAGGGAAAAGCACATAGTGAAAAACGTTTATTTGTTTCTGTGGCCCTTCCTGGACAATAGCTGAAATTGTGGTAATGGTAGATGGAGATTAAAACTCCAACAGAAAGTTTAACATATTTCTGTGTGGAAAATCTAGGAGAAAATGGCCAGATAATGGGGGGATCCTGGAAAGGAGAAAGCCAAAAAAGGGAATCCCAAATTCTGTATGGAAACGATGCTCATGTCTCTCACTGACTCCTGGACCTTGCATTCTTAACTGAGATATGAACCACCACCAAAACCAAGCATGACAGAACTTGAAGTCTAAGCCTAGACAAATTCACTTCCTGTTGAAATAAAAATTTCAATACTCATTGGAAGAATACTACAAAATTCAGAGTGTGCAATTTAATACTCACAATGTCAATCCAAAATTATCCAACATGCAGAGTCAAGGAAAAGCAAACCATTCGTAAAGGAAAAGACAATCGAAAGATGCAAACTCCAAATAACACAAATGTTGGAATTATCATTAAAAGGCTTTAAAGTGGGTTGCCTGGGTGGCTCAGTCAGTTAAGCATACAACTCTTGGTTTCAATTCAGGTCATTCTCTCACAGTTCATGGGATTGAGGTCCCCCGTGTCAGGCTGCAGGCTAACAGCATGGAGTCTGCCAGGGATTCTTTCCCTCCTTCTCTCTCTGCCCCTTTTCTGCTCATGCTCTCATGCTCTTTCACTCTCTCTCTGTCAAAAAAAAAAAACTAAATAAACAAAGGAACTTTAAATTAGAAAAAAAAGGGCCTTAAAACAGCTACTAAAAGTGCACTAAATAAAGTTAAAGATAATACATTCAGTGAATGTAAAGATAGACATGTCAACAGAGAAATAAAAAAAAAAAAGATTTTAAGTGGAAATTTTGGATGTGAGAAATACAATATGAAATAAAAAACCCACTGAATAAAACTGATAGGAAAATGAAAATTACAAAGAAGTCTGTGAAATTGATGATAGCTTCAAAGACATTATGAAGTATCAGTGAAATGGAATCCTTAAAGTGCTGAAGAACTCTACTATTTAAATCATTACCTGTACGAAGGTGCAAAAAATGTATTAAGACAAATTTCCACAATAACTGGAGTTACTTTTCCAATTTCTAATCTCTTATGTCTGCATTTTTCCACCTTCAGGTCCCATGAGACTTAGTCTCTATTGCTCATCTCTTTGTTCTTGTTTTTATCAGCTGTCTTCCTGAATTCCTATAAAATGTTGGCTCACCTCACCCTCACAGTTCTTCCTTTTCAAAATTTCTTCCCTTAATTCTCGGTTTTCCTTGGTAGCATGCCTTCAAAACATTTTTTAAACTTATTTCAACCACTTTTCTAGCTGCTCTCAATGGGAGCCCTGGACCGTTCAAGTTACTCCATCATTCCTAGAATTGTTAAAAATCACAAAATGTAACTGAGTGAAATCTAAGAAAAACTAAATAAGTGAGGATATAGATCACAATCTTAGATTAAAGAATTCAGTATTATAAAGATAACAGCCCTCCCCAAATTCATGTTTAGATTTCTGGAATATATGTAGAAGTTCAAGAGCCGAGATGCTATTGAAGAAATAGGAAAAGGTGAAAGATATGTTAGCAGATATTAAGACAGAACATTATATGTGCTATAGCTATGAATACATTATAGTATCTGGAAATAGATCCATGGGATTTAACATTGACTGTAAACATTGTCTTATATGTATATGGGAACTTTATTTATGACTGAGGCTTTATTGTAAGATCAGTCAGAGTGGATTTTTCAGTAAATACTGTTAGCAAACCTGGGTAGCTCTATGAAAAATAATGAGATTGTGAATCTATGCAATTTAATACTCACAATCCTGCATCATTCCACACATAAAAAGCAAGTCTAGATGAGTTAACATCTTAATATGAAAGTCAAAACTACTCAGCTTTTAGAAAATGATATGGAATAATATCTTAATGACCTCTGCCTTGGTATGTTTAATTAAAAAAAACATCCAGAGAGTCCCAAATTAAGGGTTTTTTTCATCAATATATACCATAGTGAGAGATAGAAGGCAAGCTACAAGTAGAAGATATTTGAGACAAATATAACTGATGCAAGACTAGTATCTACAAGTCTGTGAAAAAGAGACAAATCAGTGAAACATTGGCCAAAATATTTTAGCACATATATATAGAAGACATTCAAAGACTTGGTAAATATATGAAAGCTAAGTACTCAACCTCAATTTAAATTCAGAATATGCCAATTAAAACCACAAATAGAATTTATTTCGGATCTACGAGAGTGGCATATAGCTATGTTGCGACTTTGTTAAATTAACACTTGGTAAGTAGAGCCCGACTATATTGGATGGTGAGCCATAGTTCAACAAAAGGCCACAAAGGAAAGTGAAATAGAGAAGTTTATTACTCACAGTTTCTGGAGGAGGAGCTACACAGGGAGGTGGTGATAAGAAGCAGGCAGAAGGGAAAGTGGGACTTGGGGAATGTGCCTGTGGGCCATAGGGCCTGTGGGTGTGCTTTGGCGTTCCTGGGCTAAGGCCAGATTGGTCTGTTCACACCAAAAAAAGTGGGGTTTTGGTAAGCTTCTCAAGCTCCTCTAAGGGGCACATGAGGGAAAACCCAAGGAGGTGGGGGTGAGTGCTAAATGACAATGGCGTTTATAGGAGTCATCTCAGGCACTTACATTTACTTGTGACTCTGCACGCTGCTTTCTGGTGCATATGCTCCCCAGAGGGGCTACTGTCATCTCAAGGCCCCTGCAGGTCACTCAGCCACACAAAATGGATGCCAAGGCAACAATATTATGGAGTTGTTTAGCTAATTTCTCAGTAGTCCATTTTGTAATGCCTCAGCATCAAGAATAGCAGTCACTTGTGTAGAAAATATGTTAAAAGACATAGGTATTGTTTTCTGAGGCCACTGTAAAGCACCTATAACTAAGGCAATAATGATGAAACCTATGATGAATAGACTCTCAGTCATCGCCCATTGCCATAAGAACAAATCAGGGACCTCAGGGAGCATGGGGGAGGGTCATGTCTTTGGACACTGGGACTTATAGATACAAGTGGGGAGGAGTGGAGGCACTAATTTCTGATATCTGACATACCCACTGGCAGAGTAGATCCTTATTACATCAGGCCATGGGGGAGTGACAGCACTCACTGACTAGGCATAGTCAGTGGCATTCCATTTATCCCAGCTCTATCCAAAGAGGTGATAAATAATTGTTTCCTTTACTCCCAAACAATATTCTGGAAGACTCCCAGGTGGGGATATGTGCCCCAGGGACACAGATCTTATTTGAGATGGCAAATTGATTTCATTGGGCCACTGGCGCCCTCTGCTGGAACTGATAGGTATGCAACCACCATCATGGATACTTCCACTGGACTCCCGAAAGCTATTCATTCCTTCCAGAAATGCTGCTTCCCATCATGTAATCTTCTTAACCAGGTATGTGTTTGTCCCCTTTGGCCCACCAGCCATAATAGGCTTAGATTAAGGTACCCGTTTCATCTCTCAAGCTGTTTGGTCATGGGCTCTAGAACATGGTAATTTCCCTCTGGCTTTCTAGCCCCAAGCACCCAGAATTCTAGAGAGGCCTACTCAAAGACCTGTTCTTCAAGCTTTTAAACAATAGGTGGCCTCCCAAATGGATAGACGTTGTACCCCAAGCTGTAATACTGCTTAATTCCTTGCCCTCACATCTCTAAACTCTCTATACCAACTACCAGTCTTCTCCAAAGGCTGCCCTGTTAATACTGACAAGGAAATCCATTCCTCTGATATTAGAGAGGATGTTATTAACATCCGCTTACCACATAAAAGTTCTGCTTACCATTTTGATCCTGGTTGGGAATCCAAGAAAGGAAGGACAGTGAGGTCAAGATGAGTGTTCCCTGGTTAATGTCTTCATTTCAGGCTCCCTGAATCTTGTTAACTTCTACCGCTCCTCTTCAGATTTCTGTACCGTCTTTTCTGTTTTCTCTACACCTTAGCTACACTCTTATACATAGACCCATTATTCAACCCTTCTCAAATTGTCATAATTTAATTGTGTCACTTTTCATGCTGCAACAATAATGTATATTTATTACAGTCATACTAAGGACCATGGGACTATTCAAAAGAATAAGACCATCAAATTTATTAAAGAATACTTTCCAAGGTTTACTCTTTTTTTTATTTATTTTTTATTTTTTTTAATATGAAATTTATTGTCAAACTGGTTTCCATACAAGGTTTATTCTTAAGTGGGGGTTTGGGGGTGGGGAATCAAATCAAGAGTAGCTTAATTCCAGGCACATTAAAGTCTTATATATTCATAGCTAACTAAGTAAATAAAAAAATGCTTTGATATACTAAACGGTAGTTTTTGTTGTTTGTTTGTTTCTTTTTTTTTTTTTTGTTTATTTATTTTGAGAGAGAGAAAAAGAGAGCATACAAGTGGGGAAGGGGCAGAGAGAGAGGGAAAGAGAGAGAGAGAATCCCAGGCAGGATCTGCACTGCCAATGCGGACACGGGGCTCAATCTCATGAACTGTGAGATAATGACCTGAGCTGGAATCAAGAGTCAGAGAATTAACCAACTGAGGCCTCCAAGGGCCGTTGTTTCTGTTATTTTAGGCCATACTGTGACATTTCCTGCAATGATAGCTAGGGACTTCTTGTTCATTCACTTACTCATTCATGTAATATGCTTGACATAACAAAGTTTTTCTGCATAGAAGAGTCAATCAGCTTTTAAATTTGAAACTTCTGTGTCCCTGAGTACTCATGACCAAAATACCTCAGGGTTTCACTGACCTCCTTATATGAAAATATTTCAGAAACTAGGAAAATATTGAAAGTAAAAAGAACCTGAATGGTGAAAATATGAACTGAACTATGGCTTCTGAACTATGGCTTTGTGGTTGCATATTTTTCAAAATGGTATGATTACTAGACATATTTAACAAGTCTTAGGATGGAAATGATCTCTAGCCATTTCCAAGAAACTTCCCACCAAAAACAAAATCTTGACTTCTTCTGTTCAACAGAATATGAAAATAAGGAAAATACCTATCTAGTAAAAAATAGGTCTGAGACAACTTTATTTTTTTTTTAATTTTTTTTTTCAACGTTTATTTATTTTTTGGGGGGGACAGAGAGAGACAGAGCATGAACGGGGGAGGGGCAGAGAGAGAGGGAGACACAGAATCGGAAACAGGCTCCAGGCTCCGAGCCATCAGCCCAGAGCCTGACGCAGGGCTTGAACTCACGGACCGTAAGATCGTGACCTGGCTGAAGTCGGACGCTTAACCGACTGCGCCACCCAGGCGCCCCAGGTCTGAGACAACTTTAAATGACTGCAGCATAGGGTAAGAACAGTAGTAAATTTCCCACCATTCACTCATTCATTTAAAGGATATACGGGGCGCCTGGGTGGCTCAGTCGGTTAAGCGTCCGACTTCAGCTCAGGTCATGATCTCGCGGTCCGTGAGTTCAAGCCCCGCATGGGCTCTGTGCTGACCGCTCAGAGCCTGGAGCCTGTTTTGGATTCTGTGCCTCCCTCTCTCTCTGACCCTCCCCCACTCATGCTCTGTCTCTCTCTGTCTCAAAAATAAATAAACGTTAAAAAAAAATTTTAAAGATATTCATGGAAGGCTTTCTACACGTAGACACATTACTAGAGACTTGGAATATAGTAATGAATAGAATTAGTTGCCTTCATGGAGCTTACATTGTAGGGTTGGAAACAGGTAGTAAGCACAGTAAAAAATAAAATATGTTATATTGATGAAAACTTCTAAAGAATATTATGAAGTATTAGCTACAGAAGAACAAAGTTTTAGGGCAATTATGGAGAATTTCAGTGAAAAGTTGATTTTCTTTAACATTTTTACTTACTTTTGAGAGCAAAAGAGACAGTGTGAGCAGGGGAGGGGCAGAGAGAGAGGGAGACACAGAATCTGAAGCAGGCTCCAGGCTCTGAGCTGTCAGCACAGAGCCGACACGGCGCTTGAACCCATGAACTGTGAGATCATGACCTGAGTCAAAGTCATGACCTGAGCCAAAGTCATGACCTGAACCGAAGTCAGACGCCTGACCCACTTAGCCACCCAAGCACCCCAAGGTGATTTTTGAATAAACACGTTGAAGATACCTGTGTGGAGAACACTGCAAGCAGAAGGAATAATGAGACAGTAGAATGACCTTACAGTGGAAGCATGCCTGATGGCTGCATAGAACCAGGGGAGACTAGTGTGTTTGGAGCAGAGTGAGCAGTTAGAGATGGGTGAGGATAAGCCATGCAGGTAAACAGGCCAGGTCACAAGGGCTGTGTAGATCATTGTAATAACTTAACCTGTACTCTGAGTGGGATAGGAATCCATTAAAGGGGTTTCAGCAGAGGATTCACACAATTTGGCTTGTGCTTTAACGTATAAACAATAAAACAGACTATAGGGAAAAGAAAGGTAACAGGAAAATGGCTAAGATACTGCATTTATTTAGGTGAGATGTGTTCTCCAAACATGGAGAGGTATGAGATAGAGAACAAGTAGAAATAAAGAGAACTTAGAATTGAAAATGAGGAAAGACATGGGAAAGCTATCAGTGAAATGAAAGTCAAAGACTGGATGAGAATTGGGGTTGTTTTGTGGATGTAGGCGTGCTCAGATACCGACATTTGGGACCACTCCTGATATCTTGTTGCTATGGCCCATGATACTGTGGAAATGACACTATGATATACCCAGACCTATGACACAGTTCCAACGGGGAAAGGAATCCAAAGCAAATGGAGATTAGGTTTCTAATTGAGACAATTTATACAATTTTTGCTCAACTATAGAAAATAGAAGTTATTTTTTTTGACACCTGTATTTGTAAGTAGAGATTTATATCTGGTATGTATGTATATTTGTAATGTGTGTCTAAGGCTTCAAAAGAAGTCTTGGAATGTATACTCTCTAAACTGTCCCTAATGGTTACCTAAGGGTTAGACACTACAATTGTTCAGGGAGTAGAATATCCAAAGAAAGCTAGATAATGAAGGAGAGGTTTTGTTTGTTTGTTTGTTTTACTATATTTTTACAAGGTTCACATAAGAGTTTTGTAATTCAAAAAGAAAAAAAAGGTTGGAAAAAAATTATACTTTTCTAGAATGTGTTATAATGGTTCTATTGCTAGATTTACCTTTTTAAACATTAGTATTCTACAGTGAATATCATATACTCTGCAGATTTGAATACATTCCAAGTTACTTAGATATTTTTTAAACTAAATAGGACTCAAATTTTGCCCAGTTACATGTTTTTCTCATTAACTCTTATTGCCCTGAGCATCCTGTTCCCATTATAATTGTTGTCAATGACTGAGGTAAAGTAGCTATTAAGAAATTCAACCCTCACCTTGATGCATTCTGCTTTTCCTTCTGTCCCTGAAAAGTAGCAAGCCCACCCTTTCTCCTGCGTGCTTTGACTTTATAATCACTTCTAATCTCTGACATGCTTCCCTTTATATCCTTTGCTAATGGTAACCTGTTATAGCTTCACTGTTTTATATGTCCCCTGGATGCCCTTACTAATTATTTTTTCTTTGAGCATCATATTTTTAAACTCACACTTATTCTCCATACGATTGTCTTCTTTCTTTTATTCAGTTGCTTTTTTTAATCTTCTCCTTAAATAGAGAGGAAATCTTGAAAAAGAACAAAAATAAGACATTTTCCAAGGAGAAAGTTCTTTCTTCTTTGTTTCTTGGGTAATGAAATGTAGGTCTATTTAGTTTTCCTTGCAGGAGTAGTCTACCTCTAGTATGCATTCTCTTTCAAGTCAGTAAGACAAGTTTTTCTCATTTTGTACCCCACACTGTCCTTGTTACTTAATCAATCAACAGGAAATACTCATACAGAGGTCAGGGGAGCTATAATTTTATTATGAATAAGAAAAAATTTAGAGTTATGGAGGAAATTTTTTTTTTGAGCTGTGTGTAAGTAGTACAGTGTGAAGTTTGGGTTGCCACTCAAAATGCCTTCTAGGTCCTTCTAATTTCTTAAGAGGAAGGAACAGAAGGGGTAAAAAAAAAGTGAATCTGGGAGAAGCTGGTAAATAAAGGGCATTCTATCATCTAGCCACAATGTACAAAACATAAGCAGGGTGTGAGGAATTGAAAGAATCCAAGCAACTTAAATAGACTAAAAAAAAAAAATGAAGGAGTTTGAAACATTTCCTTTGGAACTGGCAATGTATATAATCTTGTCTACATAAAAGTTTCTGCTGTTTTTGTTTGTTCATTTGATTTAATCTCTCTGCGGTAATTTACTTTCATCTGGAAGCTTCTGAAAGAGCTATGCTTAAACTTTAATATATCATATTCAACTCTGGAAGGCCAAGCAAGAAGATATTTTCATGGAAGTAATATATGTATGTTTTAATATAATTTAGTACTGTTTTAGGTTCATAGCAAATTTAAAGGAAAATGCAAAGAATTCCAATTCCCATATATCCATGACCCCCTCACATGCACAGTATCCTTCCCCATCAACATCTTGTACTACTAGAGTAGTACATTTTTTTTACAATCAAAAAACCTACATTGACAGGTGCTTATTACCCAAAGTCCTTAATTTACATTATGGGTCACTCTGGATGGTATACATTCAATTGGTTTGGGCCGATGTATAATAGCATGAATCTACCATTATGGTATTGTACAGAATAATTTCATTGCCCTAAAACTCTTCTGTGCTCTTCCCTTTCATTGTCTCCACTCCCCTAACCCCTGTCAACCACTAATCTTTTTACTATACCCATAGTTTTGCCTTTTTTCTCCAGAATGTGACATAATTGAAATCCTACAGTATGTAGCCTCTTCAGATTGGCTTATTTTACTTAATAATATGTATTTAAGGTTCTTTCATGTCTTTTTGTGGCTTGATAACTCATTTCTTTTTAGTACTTAATTCTATTGTCTGGATATACCACAGTTTATTTATCCATTCACTTGTTGAAGGAGATCTTGATTGCTTCCAGTTTGGGCAATTACAAATAAAGCTGTTCTAGGTATCCCTGTGCAGGTTTTTATATGAACATAAGTTTTCAACCCATTTCTGTAAATACCATAGAGTGTGTTTGCTGATCATATGGTAAGACTAAGTTTAGTTTTATAAGAAATTGCCAAACTGTCTTCCAAAGTGGTTGTTCCATTTTACATTTCCACCAGCAATGAATGAGGCTTCCTGTGGTTCCATATCCTTGCCAGCCTTTGGTGTTGTCAGGATATTTTTATTAGAGCTTCTTAAACTACATTTATTTTTCTTTACTCAGTGTTAAGAATGTTATCCTCTGTGAATAGATATTTCTTTGTCAGTGTGGAGGTAGGGCAGAGAACAAGTGCAGTGTGACCAGTGTCCATGCTAGTGAGTAACCAGTGGCCTAGGTTACTAATATCGAATAGAAAATACCTGAATATCTAAATTTGACTTAATAAAAACACCCATGCCAACAAGTCTGACTTTAACTACATCATTGTGAAACTCAAATGGGCCCACGGTGCTCCTGGACCATCCTAGCACAATTCTTTGGAAGACGGAAAATCTTTCACCCTCCTTGGTGAATATTTTTTTCTTCTTTCTCCTCAAATCCCCAACACCATTCCCATTCTTCTCTCTTAGTTGAGGACATTGCATCCTAATTTTCTGATTGCTTAAAAACAACCAGGAGAGAAATTTTACCAGCTCCAATTACCAAATGTGACACCAGTCTCCATCTGAATGCATATACCTAAATTTCTGTCAGTTCTTCCAGGTGGACTGTCCATGTTTGTACATAAAGCCACATTTTCTTTTGGGCGCTAAAGTCCCTTTCACATATTTAAGGATTTTACTTTTTTATGTGGCTCCATTCTCTCTCCCTTGAATCATCAATTTCCCCTTTTTGACAAATCTTTATGAGTAGTAGATATGTGTAGATATAGATATTTCAAGTATGTACATATATACTTACATAATTATATATGTGTATATAGTGCACATAAATGTCTTTATAAGTAGTATACCTATATATGTAAATGTACACACATACATGCACATACACACACATGCCCCCACACATGTATACTTCTTTCCCATTATAAACAAAAGTTCCTCAACCTCACACGCCATTTCAGCTAATGCTCCCCTTTACAGCAAATTCTTAAGAGAATTGTTAATAGTAATGGTCACTCTTCAATTCCTCCTTTTTTTTTCATTCTTTGTTGAAAATACTCCAACCTAAGCTTCTGTCCCTGGAGTGTCACTAAAAATGTTCTTATTAAGATCAGTGAACTCCACAATGCTGAACCCAATAGTTAAATTTCAATCCCCGTATTTTGTAAAGTAAAATCAACTTTCAATTTTCAACACAGTTAATTAACCCCACTTGTTTGAAATACTTTCCATTTCAGCTTCTCTATATTATTAACTCTTTTTTTCTTATCTTACTGACTTCTCCTTTTCTGTCTTAGTTGGTTACCTTGTATCTATCAGACTTCTAAATATTTGAATTCCTCAGATCTAGGATCTATCCCCTTTCCAGTCATTTTTTTTTTGGTGGTCTCATAGATTTCCACGATTTGAAATTCCCTCTGTATTAAGAAGGCTTATGATGGGGCGCCTGGGTGGCGCAGTCGGTTAAGCATCCGACTTCAGCCAGATCACGATGTCGCGGTCTGTGAGTTCGAGCCCCGCGTCAGGCTCTGGGCTGATGGCTCAGAGCCTGGAGCCTGTTTCCGATTCTGTGTCTCCCTCTCTCTCTGCCCCTCCCCCGTTCATGCTCTGTCTCTCTCTGTCCCAAAAATAAATAAACGTTGAAAAAAAATAAAAAAAAAAAAAGAAGGCTTATGAATTTAATATCTTCAGTTTGGATGTCTGATCAAACCTCTAGATTTTAATATGCAACTGTTTACTTGACATCTCCACATGGATGTCTAATGATCATCTCCAACTTAATATGTCTATAGATGAAAGTTTTATTCTCTCCTTAACTTATTCCAAACTGTTTCTCTCCTAGTCCTAACAATCTCTTTAAATAGTGACTCCATTTTCCTGAAGTTCAAGGAAAAATTCTTAATCTTTGGCTCATCCTCTTTTCCTACACTCTTCATCCAATCTGTTAGACAATCTTACCAATCATTTTTGAAATGTACACTAAACTTGACCAGTTTTCATCATCTACTACCACCTTTCCAATAATAAGAGTTGATATTTATTGAGCTCTTGCTGTGAGCCAGGTGTTTGTCTAAGTGCCCATTGAATAAATTGCCTCATTTAATTCTCATAATGAATGTATGAAGTATGTACCATTATTATCATCAGTGTATCATAGATGAGATGAGAATTAAAATGTTTAACCCAAGTCACACAGACAGAAAGTATAAGAGCCTCAGAGACCTTGCTCATAGATCTCCATTGGAAAGATAGCTCAAATTAGAACTGTCCAAACCTGGGATACCTGGGTGGCTCAGTTGGTTAAGCGTCTGACTCTTGGTTTCAGCTCAGGTCACGATCTTGCAGTTTTGTGGGTTTGAGCCCCACATCGGATACTGCACTAGCAGCACTTCTTGGGATTCTCTCCCCCCTACCCCAGGTCTCCCTCTCTCTCCCTTTCTCCGCCCCTGCCCCACTCACATGCTGTCTTTCTCTCAAAATAAATAAATCAACTTAAAAAAAAACTGCCCAAACCTGAACTCTTGATTCCTACCTCCAAACAAACTTGCTTCTCCAATATTCTTCCATATCTCAGTAACTAGAAATTCCATCTTTCCAGTAATTCAGGCCATAACACTTGTAAACATCTTGAGCTCTTTGTTTTTTCCTCTCACATACAATACTTAATTTATCATTAAATTTCGTCAGCTCTACCTTTGAATTATATCTTATCTTTATTGCTAAGCCCACTGCTACCATTCTGGTTCAAGTCAGACAATTGGAGTAGTTTTTAACTACTGAATGTTTTTACTATCAATTCCTTTAGTCTAGTCTCAGTATAGCATCCTATGTTATTCTTGAAAATGTGAGTCACATAATGTAATTCATTTTTGCTTGAAACCTTCCAATGGTTTCCCAACTAATCAAGAAAATCATATAAATTTAGCAACAGTAACAAAGCCCTACATTGTCTATCCCATTTCTCACCCTCTGTCCTCACCTTTTCCCACTCTGCCACTCACTCTTTTCCAGCCACATTGACATTCTTTACATTCATCAAACACTCTCCATGCTTCCTGTTACCTTTGCCCCAAATAATCATCCCCTACATATTTCTTTGGTTACCATCTTCATTACTTTAATATCTCTACTGAATCTCAGATGATCAGAGAGACTGTCCTGGACCACACTGTCTAAAATAGCCTACTATCTCAATGCTATCACTCTCTGTCCTCTTATCATGTTTCCTTGTTTTTGTTTCTGTTTTTGTTTTTGTTTTGATTTGTTTTGTTTTGTAACACTCACATCATATGGATAGTATATATTTGTGGGACACTTTTTAGGATGTAAACTCACAAGAACCATTATTTATTATGAAATCATTTGACATTTGATTACTGTCTGGTCTATACACATTTGCAATGTATATTTATTAAATAATAAATGTAGTATTTGCTGAAACATCTTCCCACTCTCCTACTTAAGTTTTTAGAGCATTTAAGAATCAACATAATGTGGAAGAGGTTGTTCTTTGCTCTACTCATTCAAAAAAAAGTTTCTTTTCCTAAATAAGACAACCACTCATGATTGCTATGATGGTGACTATCTTTGATGAGGATGATCATTGGAATGGGCATCAGCCTAGGCTCTCACAAGTCTTTTTTCACCCACTAGAAGACATTACAAACCAAGGACAGAGCAGATGGCATGGAGAACTGCTGACCTAGAAGCCATATGTGAGATTCAAATAGCTGTGGCATAAGTGTCCTGGATATTGCATTTTATTAGCATATATCTAAGGACAACTAAAAGTCACTTCCTTAGATCAAGAAGAAAAGATTTTTTTTTCAAAGTTTATTTACTTATTTTGAGAGAAAAAGAGAAAGACATAGTGCAAATAGGGGAGGAGCAGAAAGAGGGAGAGAGAGAATCCCAAGCAGGCTCCACACTGTCAGCACAGAGTCCAATACAGGGCTCAAACTCACAAACCATGAGAACATGATCCAAACCTAAATCAAGAGTGGGATGCTTAACCAACTGAGCCACCCAGGTGCCCCAAGGAGAAATGTTTTTATATGGCATAAGCTATGTTATAAGGGCTTCAATACTTGGGTAGTTCATTGCTGGGGTACTAAGGAGGTCAGTGGATACAGATGTATAGCCAGCCAGATGTGGGTATAAGAGATAACTAGAAGACACCTGGGTGGCTCACTTGGTTAAGTGTCTGATTCTTGAGCTTGTCTCAAGTCATGATCTCATGGCTCATGAGATCAAGCCCCTCATCAGGCTCTGCACTGACAGCAAGAAGTCTACTTGGGATTCTCTGTCTTCCTCTTTCTCTCCCCATCTCCCCATCCCTGGCTCAAGCACAAGGGCATGCTCTCCCTCAAAATAGATAAATCAACTTAACTAGATAGATAACTAGAGGGGTGCCTTGGTGGCTCAGTCAGTTAAGCAACTAATTCTTGATTTCAGCTCAGGCCATGATCTCATGATTGTGAGACTGAGCCCTGTGGCAGCATAGAGGCTGCTTGGGATTCTCTCTCCGTCCCCTTCCCACCCTTCTTCCCACTGTGCTTTCTTTCTAAAATAAAAAAGAGAGAGATAACTAGAAATCTTAACTCAAATCTTAATCCATGTCCACCTGGATATCCAAATGGTTGATTTTTTGCTAATGTCTCCAGGAGACACAGCCCTTACAGGACAACATAGTCATTTATATATTCAGCACCTATGATGTCAACAGGATGACTGAAAAGATAAAGGTGGAATCTAGAGGGAAATTTCTCAGGAGCTGCAGATAAGTTTACAGCAGACTGTCTTAGCGTAGCTGAAGAGTCCTAGGAAGCTGTTTTTTTTCCTTCCTATTAACTCCAATATTTGTTTATTTTTTCATTCAAAAAATAATATTGTTCATCTATTATGTGCCTGCCATTCTTTTAGGTACTGGGAATAGAGGAAATGAAATAAGAACAAAATCTTCTTGATTTTATGAAATTTGCTTTTTATTGGTAAGAAAGAGACAATTAAAAAATTACTTACTATTCTAGATAATTAAAAACGCTAAGACATAAAACAAAAGACAGAAGTAGAGTGATGGAGGTGGAAGAATGTGAGAAAAGACCTCCTTAAAGCCAACATTTGGGTGGAGACCTGAAGGAAAGGAGAGCATAAGCTATGTAATAGTTGAGTCAACAAGATTAGTACATGTAGGTCTTAGGCAGTTTAAGCTAATTCCTCCTCATAATTCATAATTTTTCTATTTCTGATCACACAACTTCTATACTGAGATAGTTCTTTAATGATAACAATGTGTTGAGAAAAATGGTAGTAGAAGTTTTACTTTCAATGTTCCTGAAAGCAAACTCAATTGATTGCTTCATGCGAAAAATGTTGCTTTCTGGAGACTCTTTAGATTCATAGAGCCATGGTGTAAATATATCTGTGGATCATTTTCCTTTTTATATTTCCAAAAAATGAGCTTCTAATCATTGTCAAGCTGAAATGAGGCTTTGTTTCACCACTGACATGATTGTGCTGCATGAATATAGCTTTGTATATTTTCAGTAATGCATATATTTTTTTGCTTATAAAATAAAACACTTTAGGAATACATTAAAAAAAACTAAAGAAATTTGTGTCTATAAATATTAAGAGATATACAAAGGTTTAAATTACATCATTAAGCCTGCTCACTAGCACTATCTCTTGGCTCTGTTTTCTTATGTGGTGGCTCTAATCTCAAGCAGCCTCTCATGATGACAAAATAGTTGCCATCAGCTCTAGCCTTATATCCTATTTCTCAGAATGTGCAGTAAAATAAGAACACTATATTCCCGTTAACTCCAACAAAAGTCTAAGAATTAAGTCTCAGGCTCTGATTGCTCTGGCTTAGATTTTGTATGCACGTCTAAAACAATCACTATGACAAAGACATGCAATGCTTCAATTGGTTGGGCATATATACGCTTACACTGCATCAAAATTCATGGACTGAGAATAAGTTAATTCTTATTCTTTTGAGAATAAATTACTTTTGGTCTCAACAAAAGCCAGGTGTTTTTACCAAAAGGTGTAATGTTTTCAAGTAAACAGATGCTCATACACTTACCCTTAGTACATTATATACAGAACGCTACTTTCAAGAATGTAATGAACCCAAAAGATCAATCCAATCTTTCTCACTGTCTTCCTCTCTCTCTATTTCTCTCTCTTCCACACCCACACTCACACCACTACCACCTCCTTACCAACACCCTCTTTACTATCTCCCCATTTTTCTTGGAATGGAAGCATCATGTCAAAAACATCTAATTTAAGAATGAGATGGAGAAGGAGAGAATTATCAGTATGAATTCATTAATATCCCTTGATATTTCAGCCCTCAAATAGGAAAATAAAACCATAAGTTTTGCTAGTTATAGTTCTGTCTGAATCAAAAGTATATAGTGAGAAACTAAATGTTTTTATAATTACTTTTATACCAAAAATTTAGATAATAGAGATTTCACCCTGAACCATTGCTTGATACTACCCATGAACTAACTTTAACCATTGCTATGTAAGTCTAGTAGACAAACTGATGGTAAAGCTTTGCAGAAGTGAATTTGCTCCCCCCTTTTGCCTTTTCTTCTTCTTCTCTTCTTCTATTCCCTTAACTCTCTAAACAATTTGGTCCTAAAACATTAGGTGGGGCACAGCAAGATAGAATGGGAGCTTGGGAAGAGGATCCATGGTAACCAAAAGAAGAGTATAAAATCCAAAACAGTTGTTAGAAGTGCATCCACAAGGAGAAGATAGAGGCCAACACAGGAAGATTGACCAAATAAATAAATATAAATGGAAACCAGCTTTTTTACTATGAGAGATAAGTGAACAAATATCTAGAGGGAGAAAACAAAAATGGATACTGTTGTGTCAGATTGGAAATGGAACTACTGGAGTTTTTGTTTCCATTGTTTCTATGAATGAATGGATGGATAGATAGAATAGATGTAATTGTGTCTGTGTATTCATACGTATGTGTATGTATGGGTGTGTATGTACACACACCTTTATTTCCCAAGTTCTGTCAACTGAGAGGGCTTAGAAGCATATACACTGCCCAGATATTGGTTTCAAAACCACTCCTTACCAAAAGGAATCAAATATACATGGAGATGGCTAATTTTAGGTATTGGGCAGAAAAGTGGAAAGTAAGCCCAGACCACTTTATTGTGCCAGAAATGTAAAACATTTCCTTATTTTGATGGATTTATTTTGGCTGTGTAAGACAAATGATTACAAGAAATAAATCTTTAAGAAATTTTGAGTAATGGGGCATCATATCAGCAACTTATTCTCAAATAGTTTGGGGGGAAAAAGCTTTTTGTACTGTATTTCCAAGTTATTTATAAGTCTATGATTTTTAATGAAGTATTGAAAACCATGAAGGTCTATTAGTGTGAGAGCTAAAAAGGATATTGGAAATAATTTAAACTGTTTCTACTCCTGAGAGTAACTCAGGCAGTCGTGGTGTAACCCAACAGAATTCCCTAGCAGATATTCTTACAAAATTCCCATGAAAAGACTTTCCTTAAGGAAGAAGGAGCAGGGGGATAGGGAAGGAGAAGAGGAGGTATTCCAAGTGTAGCATGATACCTGTTGTTTGAATCAATTCACTTGGACTTTGGGTCCATTGTCTTAATAATATAAGTAAAGATTACAAATAAGAATTGAAAGAATAATTTCTCCGAGACTCTGAGAAACCTGTTGATGCCAGTAGCTCTGTTGCTTTTTTTCTATTTTGATCCCTCTACTAGATCTCAGCCAAAATGTGGGAGTTAGTCTTGATTCTTCTCACTTCTTCCATATATTCAGTAACTATGTCAAATCTTCCTCTTTTTTTTTCTGAGCTCCTCTATTTCTTCTATCTCTATTTTCTTCTCCTAATGAAAGCTACTATAATGTTTATTTTGGGTTCCTGGACACAATTCCAACGCGCGCGTGCGTGTGTGTGTGTGTGTGTGTGTGTGTGTTTGTAGGGAGGCTTCCCACACAACACTAAGCAATTCTCGGACACCAACTGGGTGTTTTACAATTCAACTCAATTTGACACTATCTACCTGAAGGTAGCATCAGATTCCACTGGTTAGGAACTTAATCCTACAAATCCTACAAGTCTTCCCCATCCACCACTTCAGATGCCAGTAACAAGCCCAAATTATTACCTGTATTTCTGACAAGCTGGCTATAGATTGAAGATTCCAATGGCCCCCTTCTCTTGCACTTCAGTGGCCAGTACAAGTTGTTACCTTACTGTACTCTCTACTGTCTATAGATCAGAGATTCCCACAACCTCATCACTGGGTCTGATTAATTTGTTAGGGTGACCCACAGAACTCAGAAAATCATTTTACTTACTAGATTACAAGTCAATTATAAAAGAGTATAACTCAGGAACAACAGATGGAAGAGATGTCTAAGGCAAGGTGTGAGAAGAGACATGGAGCTTCCATGCTCTCTCCAAGTGCCACTCTCCCAGTACCTGTACTTGTTCCACAACCCAGATGCTCTCCAAACTCTGTCCTTTCAGGTTTTTATGGAGATTTCATTACACTGTAACTTTATATTGAAGCATTGGCTATTGGTGATTGAACTCAATCTCCAGCTCCTCTCCTTCCCTGGAGGTCAGAGGATAGGACTGAAAATTACAAACATCTAATCACAAATTTGGTTACCCAGGAAACTAGCCCCCATCCTTAGGTTACCCAAGGGCTTTCTGAAAGCCAACTCATTAACATAACAAAAGACTCCTTTATTGCTCTTTTCACTTAGGAAACCCCAGGGGTTTCAAAAGCCTGATTCCAGAAACAGGGAAAAGACCAAATATATATTTCTCAGTATAAATTGCAATATTGCAATATCTTGTTTGGGAGTAAGAATTCCTGTCCCCATTAAGATTCTTCTAGCTGGACTAAGAATAAAATTAACATGAGACAGATTAATAGGAGAAAATAAAATTTAATAGCAGTAGTTACTAGGAATCCACATAGACATGGAAATTCCAAAGACTGTCAGGCAAAATATGGAATATATATGTCATCCTGAGCTAAGGAGAAGGGGTAGAGGTCTGGGATTTCAGAGGGAAGAAATACAATTCAGAGGACAATGCAAAGAAAAGCAGATATTTAGTAATGTAGATGGTTGTCCTGCCATACAGATGAGTCACTCAGGTAAAATTTATCTTCGTAATAATCTTTATTTTGAGAAAGACCCCCAACTTAGATTCTTCTAATCTAAAGGTGTAGCCAACAGGCAGGGGTGCAAGAGCACTTCGTTTCAGAGGTCCAAAACAGACCAGCTTCTGCCACCTTCCACTGGCAAAATCCAAAGACAAAGAAATGACAGCTGGTGAAACAAGAAAAGAATTTACTTCAGTGAGGCCAACACTGGGAAGGCAGTGGACTAGCTTCTTAAACACTGTCTCCAGAATGTCCAAAATACTTCCAGGTTTATATAAGGAAAATGTGGGGCAAAAGTCAGTGGGATGTGCAGGTAGGCAGTGAAGGTCAAATCAATCACTGTCTTGGAGTCAAATCACAAGGGGTCTTGCAGGCTCACAGCAGTCCTTATAGCTTGAGGGGGTAGTTTTGATTCCTATTAGGGACTGTTTTGCCTTCAGGGTCTTCTCCTTGAGCCAGCCTATAAGCTGGAAGAACCCAACCAGAAAGTTTGAGGTCAAACTGGAAGTAACTAAAATCCTCTTTCAAAGGGAAAGACAAAAGTTTCTCTTGAGCACACAGGGTCAATATTAATTTAAGCTCAAAATAATTTTCATGCCAAAGTGGCCCATCTTGGGATGGCCCTCCCTTGGCCCCTACTATCTCATTTGGAGTTTTTTGAAACTTCCTATCTTCTCCTCAGTCCAATCCTGGCTCCCTGATAATTTATTCTCCATACTGTATCCAAAAGGCTCTGCCACACACATTTTCATTCCAAGTTTTTGATGGCATTCAACTTAATTTGAATAAAAATCTGATTCTTTAACATGATTTATAAAACCATATATAATCGAATCTTGTTTGCCTTTTCAGATTCATTACTCTCCATTTACTCTGCTCCAGGTTCACTCGTCTTCATTTAGTTCCTTGAATATACAGACACTATGTTTATTCTTTTGTCTCAGAGCTTTTGTGCAGGTGGGTCCATCTGTTGAGAGTAACTTTCTCTGGGGGTTGGTGTTTTGTTCTATTTTTTTAACTACGCCATGGGTCTCTGCTTAAATGTTATTCTTCAATAAAGCCTTTTCCAATCCCACAGTTTGAATTATTTACCTTGTTATAAACTTCCTCAGTCCCTTTACCTCTCTTCTTAAATATGTAAGTTTTATGGAACCATGAATTGGGACTAAGATGTTTACCTCAATATTGCTTTCATTATTCATCTCAGGGGCTTAATCAAAACTAGTTAAAGAGACTTTCAGGGAAGATGGTGGAGTAGAAACACTCTAAGCTCACCTCCTCCAAGGGATGCAACTAGATAACACCTACATCAGTGTAAACAATTCAAAAAACAACCCTGAAAACTGGCAGAACAGACTCTCCACAGACAAATGTAGAAAAGAGGCCATATTGTAAAGGGTAGGAGGGGCAGAGATGTATTTGGGAGCTAAATGGACCCACAGGACTGTACTTGGGAGAGAGGGACACTATAGGCATAGATAGGAGAGAGGAGCACTTCCTCACACCAAGCACTCCAGGGACATTTCATGTGGATGAAAACCAGAGAGTCATAATTCTACAAATTCTTACTATCAGTGGTGCTTAACACCTGGAACTTTACAAATCAGTGGGCTCAGCTCTGGGAGAGCCAGAAGGGCTAGAGAAAACTGAGTCCCCCAAAGAGATACCACAACAAATAGCTCCTTGGAGATACAACATAGAAGCAGCAGTTTGAAAAATGGTATATGGGAGGGAGATATGTTTACTAATCTCAGAACATGCGCTGGAAGGGTAGGAATTGCTGGGAGACTTGTCCAGGAACAAAAGAGATGGCAGGCACCGTGTCTCTCCCCCATCCCCCAGCCTAGACACACAGACTCCTGTAGGAACAACTATGGTTTCAACACTCCCTGCCTAACTTGCTAATAGCAATTTCCCTTCCCACTGCATTCTCCTGTAGACACTCCCCTTCCAACCATGCATCAGCTGCAGGTCTTTTCCCACAGCAGACCTTCTCAAACCTTCCTATCACCTTGTACCCTGCCCCACATTCTCCTGTGGACCTGCTGCCTCCAATACACCTTTGGCCAGAGCCCATCCAAAGTGATGTCACAAGCCTGGCAGGTTGCAACAGCCCAGACAGGGATCAATACCAGTCCAAAGTGACTACTGCCCTGAGTCAGTAGTGACCAGGGAAGATAACCACACACACTAGTCAGATTGCAGCCCCAACAGTGGGCTGGGGGCAGATATCTGGTCTGCAGTCCGACTATCCAATGAAAACTTATCAGGGGACAACACAGGGAAAGTGCCCAGCAATTACATGCTACCATATATCTGGCATATGCCTGGTATGACTCAACTCAAGCCCAAAGTGTATCCAGATAGGTCCACTCAAAACACAGAGACCAAACCTGCTCGCAGTAGGCAAAAAGAGCCATTGCAGATAAATGGGTTGAAGGCAAAAGTGGCTCAGCCACAACAGCAAGGCACACACAACACACATAGAAGACAGCCCTGAAGCTCCAGTTTCTGGTGAGTAGGGAACATTGTAGGGTACTACAGGACCTATTCTTTATAAAGTCACTGTTTTCAAGAGCAGGAGACATAGCTGATGTTTCTAACATATAGAAATAGATACAAACTTAGACAAAATGAAGAGACAGAGGATTATGTTTCAAATGAAAGAACAAGACAGAATCACAGCAAGAGAGCTAAATGAAATCGAGATAAGTAATATGCCTGATGGAAGACTTAAAGTAATAGTCATAAAGATACTCAGTGGGCTTGAGAAAAGTGGAGGACATCAATGAGACCCATAACAAAGATATAGAAAACACAATAAAGAACCAATCAGAGATGAAGAACTCAATAACCAGAATTAAAAGTACACTAGATGGATGAGGCACCTGGGTGGCTCTGCTGGTTGAACATCTGACTCTTGATTTCAGCTCAAGTCTTGATCTCAAGGTTGTGGGATTGTCTGCCCGTCTCCTCCACTTGTGCTCTCTCTCTCTCTCTCCCTCCCTCTAAAATAATAATAATAATAATAGTAATAATAATACACTAGATGAAATAAACAGTAGACCAGAGATAGCAGAAGAATGGATCAGTGTCATCGAGTAATGGAAAGCAATAAAGCTGAGCAGGTGAAAGAAAAAATAATAATAATAAATGGAAATAGATTAAGGAACTCAGTGACACCATCAAGCATAATCATATTTGCATTATAGGGATCCCAGAAGAAGAGAGAGGGAGAGAGGGAACAGAAAATTTATTTGAAGAAATAATAGCTGAAAACTTCCTGAATCTGGGGAAGGAAATAAATTCAAATCCAAGTGGCACAGAGAGCCTCCAACAAAATCAACCCAAGAAGTCCACAACCTGACACATGGTGATTAAAATGGCAAAAACTAGTCAGAAAGAAAGACCCTTTTTTAAAGGATCAAGAGAAAAGAAAACAGTTACAAAAAAGGAAAACCCCATAAAGCTATGAGGGGATTTTTCAGCAGAAACTTGGTAGGCCAGAAGGGAGTGGCATGTATATTCAAAGTGCTAAAAGAAAAAAACACCTGCAGCTAAAAATACTTTATCTCTCAAGGCTATCATTCAGAGTAGGAGAGAGAAAGAGTTTCTCAGACAAACTAAAGTTAAAGGAACTCAACACCACTCACCAGCCTTACAAAAAATGTTAAAGGGGACTCTGAGTGAGAAAGAAAGATCATAAACAGTAGTAAGAAAATTAAAAAGCACAAAAGCAGTAAAATTAAGTATATGGGTAAAACTCAGTCAAGAGATTCACAAGGCAAAAAGACTGTAAAGTGTGACATCATATAACCAAAAAGTGGAGGGAAAGGAGTAAAGAATGGGTTCAAACTTAAGTGAACATCAACTTAACACAGACTGCTATATGCATAAGATGCATATAAAAACCTAATGGTAACCATAAATCAAAACCCAGATCTTCATAAAATAAGAAGAAAGAAATCTAAACATATTACTGAAGAAAGCCAGCAAACTGGGAGAGAGGAGAGCAAGAGGAAAAAGGAACAGAGAAGATAAGAGAAGATATACAAAAATAACCATAAAACAAGTAAGAAAATGGCAATAAGTGCATACCTATCAATAACTACTTTGAATGTAAATGGATGAAATTCTGCAATCAAAAGCCACAGGATGACAGAATGAATAAAAAAGTAAGACTTATCTATATGCTGCCTACAAGAGACTCATTTCAGAACTAAGGACATGCAGATTAAAAGTGAAGGGCTGTAAAAGTATTTACCATGTAAATAGAAGTGAAAAAAAAATTGAAGTCGCAATACTGATATTGGACAAAATAAACTTTAAAACAAAACCTGTAATAAGAGACAAAAAAGAAGACTATATAATCATAAATGGAACAATCCAACAAGAAGATATAATAATTATAAATATTTATGCCCCCAACATGAAAGCACTCAAATATATAAAGTAGCTAATAACAAGCATGAAGGAAGTAATAAATAATAATAAATTAATATTAGAGGACTTTAAAACCCACTTACATAAATCCAAACAGAAAATCAATCCAAATTAAAAAAACAACAAAGAGACAGTGGATTTGAATGACAGACACACTGGACCAGATGGATATAACAGATATATTTAGAACATTCTATCTTAAAATAGCAGAATGTGCATTATCTTCAAGTGCACATGGAACTTTTGGCAGAATAGATTACATATTAGGCGACAGAACAAGTCTCAACAAATTCAAAAAATCCAAGTCCTACCATGAATCTTTTCTGATCACAATTCTATGAAACTAGAAATCAAACATAAGAAAAAATCTGGAAATAACACAAAAATGGAGGTTAAGTAACATGCCACTAGCATGAGTGGGTTACGGGAAATCAAAAAGGATATCAAAAAATACTTGGAGACCAATGAAAATGAAAATATAGTGGTCCAAAATCTTTGTGGTGAGCAAAAGCTGTTGTAAGAGGGAAGTTTATAGCAATATAGGCCTCAAGAAGCCTTGTTCAAGAAGCAAGAAAAATCTCAAATAAACAACCTAACCTTACATCTAAAGGAGCTAGAAAAAGAACAAATAAAACTTAAAACCAATAAAGTGAGGAAATAATAAAGAGTAGAGCAGAAATAAATGATATAGAAACCTAAATAAATAAATAAATAAATAAATAAATAAATAACAGATCAATTAAACCAGGAGCTGGTTCTTTGAAAAGACCAACAAAATGATAAACCTTTAGCCAGACCGATGGGAAAAAAAGAAAAGAGAGAGAGAGTTCTCAAATAAACAAAATAAACAAAATAAGAAATGAAAGGGGAGAAATAATAACCAACACCACAGATACACAAAAAATTTTGAGAAAATATTATGCAAAATTATATACCAACAAGTAAGACAACCTAGAAGAATTGGATAAATTCCTAGAAACATATAAATTACCCAAATTGAATCAGAAGAAATAGAATATTTGAACACATTGAATGCCAGCAATGAAACTGAATCAGTAATTAAAAAAACAAAAACAAAAACAAAAACCTCCCAACAAATGAAAGTGTAGGACCAGACAGTTCAAAAGTGAATTCTACCAAATATTTAAAGAACAGTTATTATCAATTCTTCTAAAACTTTTCCAAAAAATAGAAGAGGAAATAAAGTTTCCAAATTCATTCTATGAAGCCAGCATTACCTAATACCAAAGCCAGGTAAAGATACTACCAAGAAAGAGAACTACAGTTCTCTTTCTCTGTTTATCAATATCTCTGATAAACATACATGCAAAAATACTCAACAAAATATTAGCAGACTGAATCCAACAATGCATTAAAAAAAATCATTCACTAGGATCAAGTGAGATTTATTCCTGGGAAATGAGTGTGGCTCAAAATATGCAAATCAATTACCATGATACATTATGTCAAAAGAAAGGATAAAAACCGTATAATCATTTCAATAGGGGCAGAAAAGACATTTGACCAAGTACAATAAATATTCATGATAAAAACCCTCAGCAAACTAGGTCTAGAGGAAACATGCCTCAACATAATAAATGCCTTATAAGAAAAATCCATATCCAACATTCAACTCAATGGTGAAAAACTGAGAGCTTTTCCCCAAAGAGCAGAAACAACACAAGGATATCAATTCCCATCACTTTTATTCAATATAGTACTGACATCCTAGCCACAACAATCAGGCAATAAAGAAATAAAAGGCATCAAATTTGGTAGGGAAGAAGTACAATTTTCACTATTTGCAGATGACATGATACCATACACATAAAACCCTAAAGACTCCACCAGAAAACTATTAGAACTGAAAAATGAATTCAGTAATATCATAGGATACAAAATCTACATACAGAAGTCCATTGCATTTCTATATACCAATAACAGAGTAGCAGAAAGAGAAATTAAGAAAACTCCCATTTACAATTGCACCAAAATAATACCTAGGAATAAACTTAACCAAAAAGGTGAAAGAAACTATACTCTGAAAACTATCCCACATTGGTGAAAGAGGTTGAAGACAGCACAAACAAATGGAAAAATATTCCATACTCATGGACTGGAAGAACAAATATTGTTAAAATGTTCATATGACCCAAAACAATCTACAGATTAACTGTAATTCCTATCAAAATACCAATAGCGTTGTTCACAGAACTAGAAGAAATAATCCTAAAATTTATATAGAACCACAAAAGACCCTGAATAGCCCATGCAATCTTGAAAAACAAGAACAAAACTGGAAGTATCACAATCCCAGATTTCAAGATATACTACAAAGCTATACACATAGTTCAATGGAACAGAATAGAGAGCCCAGAAATAAACTCATGATTATACGATCGATTAATATTCCACAAAGGAGGCAAGGAAGCAGGAATATGCAATGAGAAAAAGTCTCTTCAACAGATGGTGTAAGGAAAACTGGATAGCTACATGCAAAAGAATGAAACTGGACCACTTTCTTATGTCATACACAAAAATAAAACTGAAAGTGGATTAAAGACATAAATGTGAGACCTGAAACCATAAATATCATAGAAGAGAGCACAGGCAGTAATTTCTCTGATATGGGCCATAGCAATGCTTTTCTAGACATGTCTTCCAAAACAAGAGAAACAAAAGAAAAATAAACTATTGAGACTATATCAAAATAAAAAGCTTCTGCACAGCAAAGAAAACTACCAAGAAACTAAATGACAGCCTAGTGAATGGGAGAAGATATTTGCAAATGATATATCCAATAAAGGGTTAGTATCCAAAATGTATAAAGAGTTAATACAACTCAACACTCAAAACCCAAGTAATCCAACTTAAAAATGGGAAGAAGACATGAACAGACATTCCTTCAAACAGAACATACAGATGGCCAATGGATACCAGAAATGATGTTCAACATCACTCATCATCAGGGAAATGCAAATCAAAACCAGAGTGAGATGTCACCTCACACCTGTCAGAATGGCTAAAATCAAAAGCAAAAGAAACAATAATTTTTAGATAAGATATCAAGAAAAGGGAACCCTCTTGAACTGTTGGTGGGAATGTAAACAGGGCAACCTCTGTGTAAAACAGTATGGAGGTTCCTCAAAAATGAACAGTAGAATTACCATATTGTCCAGTAATTCCACTAGTGGGTATTTACCCAAATAATATGAAAATATTAATTCCAAAAATTATACACACCCATATGTGCATTGAAACATTGTTTACAATAGCCAAATCATGGGAGCAGCCCATGTCCATCAATAAATGAATGGATAAAGAAGAAGCAGTATTATATATAAATATTATGGACTATTAGTCACAAAAAGAATGAAATCTTGCCATGTGAAATAGCATGAATGAATCCAGAGAGTATAATGCTAAGTGAAAAAACTCAGAGAAAGAAAAAATACCGTATGACTTCACCCATATGTGAAATGTAAAAAACAAAACAAATGAACAACAACAAAGAGACAAACCAAAAAACAGACCCTTAACTATAGAGAACAAAATGATGGTTACCAGAGGGCAGTGGGTGGGAGCATGGATGAAATAGGTGATGGGGATAAGTACACTTACAATGAGCACTGAGTAATGTATAGAACTGTGGAATCACTGTTTTGTATACCTACAACTAATATAACACTATGTGTTGATGACCCTGGGATTAAAATAAAATTTAAAAAGCAAGAATAAAAATAAAAACCTAGTTGACTAAATGTTAAAAAAATAATGAATGCAAGAAATAAACATAACATTTTTTTTTTCTTACCACAGACTACCACACACAGCTTTGACACCGTAAGGGTCATTTCTGCTTGAGACAGTGGTGCTGAGAAACATCATAACCCCCGCCCCACTCCTGTTCCCAAGAGCTGTGGGAACCAGGTGGGTAGTAGGCAAGAGAGTATCTGGTGGGGACTTAAAGTACTGATAGATCGACTGCTCCAACTAGAGTCCCAGGCAATGGGGAAATAAACTGAACATGGAGCCACAGAGAGTAGGTAGGGGTGGTACCTGCCACATGGCATCTCAGTAAGAATGGACAGCAGCCTGGGATTTAATCCTGAGGAGATGTGTGATACTTTCAGAGCACTCGGTTTGTAATTTGGAAGTATTTTGGAAAGGATTGGGTACATAGAGAGTACATAGAGAGAAACACAGAGAGAAAACATAGAAAAATCAGCCCTGTCTGAGTAATTACTTTATAGTATGACTTCATGCAAGGGCAGGAAAGATTTGGATTACGTATTTCTCTGGTTGGGGCACTATAAACTGGAAGGGCAGATTTGCATTCTAACCCCATTTTCCCCGGCAGTTACCAGAAAGGAAGTTTCTCCCAGATTCTGACAATAGCTTGGCTGCCATTTCTAGTTCCTAGTTTTAGGGTGGTGTGTTTTTTTAACCCTTTCTTCCCTATCATTGCCATTTTAGGTAAAAGTTGAGTGAAATTGCATTTGGCAGACTCAATGGTCACTTTTTACATTTTTCTCATTATGTAAGAAACATAGGCTCACTGTAGAAATTTGGGGACCAAAATAAAAGGTAAGTAAGAATCACTTCTAATCCCATCATCACTGGTTACCATTTTTAGTATTTTAATTCACTTATTTTTCCATAAATATGCATTAAGATCGGGAGAAAATATTTCCAAAAGTCACATGGAAGACTGCTACACAAAATACAGAAAGAACTCTTAAAATTCAATAATGATAATACAACCCAATCTTAAAATGAGCAAAAGACTTGAACAGACACTTCACCAAAGAAGACATAGAGATGGAAAAAAAAACATATGAAAAAATACTCAGCATCATATGTCATTAGGGAATTGCAAATTAAAACAATGACATGCCACTATACATCTATTAGAATGACCAAAACACTGGCAGTAATGAATGTTGGCAAGGATGTGAAACAAAGGAGCTATCATTCATTGCTGGTAGGAATGCAAAATGATATAACCACTTTCGAACTCAGTTTGGCAGTTTCTTGCAAAACGAAACATAATCTTACCATACAATCCAGCCATCACATGCTTTGGTGTTACCCAAATGAATTGAAAACTTATGTTTACACAAAAACTTGCAAATGGATGCTTATACCAGTTTTATTCATAATTATCAAAACTTGCAAGCGATCAAATGTCCTTCAGTAGGTGAATGGATAAACTGTGATGCATCCACATAATGGAATATTATTCGGTGTTAAAAAGAAATGATCTATGGGAGGTGGTGGTGGCTAAGTGTCTCCGTCGGTTAAGCATCTGATTCTCAGTTTCGACTCAGGTCACGAAACTCCCATTTCGTGAGTTTAAGCCCAACATCGGGCTCTGTGCTGACATTGCAGATGTCATGAGAAGCCTGCTTAGGATTCTCTCTCCTCTCTCTGCCCCTCCCGCACTTTCTCTCTCTCTCACAAAACAAATAAACTTTAAGAAAAAAATAAACTATCAAGCTTGAAAGGACAAAAGGGAAACTTAACTGCATATTACTAAGTGAAAGTAGCCAACTTGAAAAAGCTACATATTGTATGATTCCAACTATATTACGTACTATATTACCTACCTCCAGTTAAGGAGGAAGGAGAGACGAACAGTTGGAGCACAGAGGATTTTCAGGGAAGTGAAACTATTCTATATAATATTATAACGATGCATGTTATTATACATTTGCCTAAACCCATAGAATATCACCACCAACAGTGAACCATTATGTAAACTATGGGCTTTGAGTGATAATGATGTGTTAATATAGGTTCAAAATTATAACAAATTTATCACTGTGGTGGGGTGTAAAGATAGAGGGGGAGGCTTTGCATATGTGGGAGCAGGGTGTATATGGGAAATCTCTATACTTTACACTCAGTTTTGCTCTAGAAAAGTAAGCTACTCAAAAAAAGAAATCAAGTTCTGGGGTATGGTACATGGATGAACCTTGAAAACATACTAAGTGAATAAAAAGACACAAAAGAAAGAATATTGTATGATTCCAATTACATGAAATATCTGCAGTAGGCAAATTCATAGTGGCAGAAAGTAGATTGGAAGTTACCAGGGATTGAGGAGAGAAGGTAATGGGAAGTTACGGCTTAATGTGTATGGAGCTTCTATTTGGAGTTACAGAAAAGTTCTGGAAATAGACAGTGATTGTGATTGCACGATGTTGTGAATATAATTAATGCCATTATATTGGACGCTTAAAATAATTAAGATGGTAAGTTTTATGTTACATATATTTTACCACAATTGAATTAAACAAAAATTAAAACCATCAGAGGGACAGTTCAGCCTCTGACATGGAATACAATTCTACTCAATAAGAAAATACCACAAGGAAGGATAATGATTTCCTTAGAGAGGATTTTTAATTCTTTTTCTGTTATATATATATATATATATATATATATATATATATATAGTATTGTGGCATAACATTTTAGGTGTAGGGTTTGATCAATTTTGACAAATATATGGGCTTTGTAACCATGACTCAATCAAACTATATAGTATTAATCTTAAATATATATATATTTTTAAATTTATTGCATTTCTTTATTTTTGAGAGGCAGAGAGAGACAGAGTGGGAGTGGGAGAGGAGCAGAGAGAGGGGGAGACACAGAATCTGAAACAGGCTCCAGGCTCCAAGCTGTCAGCACAGAGCCCCGATGCGGGGTTCAAACTCATGAACTGTGAGATCATGACCTGAGTCAAAGTCGGACGCTCAACCAACTGAGCCACCCAGGGGCCCCTAATGTTAAATATTTTGTTAAAATTGCCTTACTGAACTTTCCAAATCCCATCACCACCAGAGGCAACCACCATTCTCATTTTTATCACAATTGCTTTCAATTTCCTTTTAACGTCCTCATTAGCACATCAGCAACAAGCGGGATTGGAAGTCTAGGCAAGATTGAATCAGGAGTAAAACAGATAGACTGTATAGAAGTAAAAGAAAATCCCATCTACCTTTGGATGATTGGAGGGCAATATCGACCTGGGATGCGGCACATTAAAATAAACTTGGTGGGGGGCGCCTGGGTGGCTCAGTCGGTTAAGTGTCGGACTTCGGCTCAGGTCATGGTCTCAGGGTTTGTGGGTTGGAGCTCCGCATCAGATTCTGTGCTGACAGCTCAGAGCCTGGTGCCTGCTTCGGATTCTGTGTCTCCCTCTCTGCCCCTCTCCCGCTCCTGCTCTGTCTCTCTCTCTCAAAAAAAAAAATTTTTTTTTAATAAAAAAATAAAATAAAATAAATAAAATACAATAAAATAAACTTGGTCTATGAGTGACGCTGAGAAGGAAGCACTGAGGTTAGCTCTCCTAATCTATTGTGGTATATGACTGCAGCCAGAAATAGCTCAGAGTCTGGCTGTCTTGTCAAATGTAAGATAATGGAATAAAGTATATCTACTGAAAGCACTCCCAAGCCAAGGCAGAAATGAAAGTAATGCTTGACTGGATGGATCTTTAGTGTTACCTGAGCCAGTGTGAAGTCCAATGAGTTAGAAGATTGAGAGAAAACACCACTCAAGCCAAAAGAAATGAAAACACAAGTTATAGAGCCACAGACTTCAACAACAAATGTGGTAGACTGTCCCCAGTATGCAGAAGCCATTGTTCTTCAGAACAGCAGATAACAACCAACATTTACCCAAAAAAGACCATGAGAGTTTGGAAGGGAGATGCTTCTGCTTTGTGCTACAGACCCCCAAAAGTATTTTTTTTCCTTCCAATCACCTTATTTTAGGGTAAGAAGTTGCCAAAAGATACCATCTAACACTAGCTAAATGGTGGTTTAAATCATTCACTATAGATAAGACATTTAGTTTAAGTATCTCCCCTGCTAATCAGAGATATGGGGACTAGTAAGTAAGGTCACATTACTTAGCGACAAAATATAAAATGTTATGTTTTCTGTGAACATCTGAGTTGCTGTGAGAGTTGAATGTGTGGCCTTCTGCCATTGTATTTAAGAGCCAAGTTAAATAAAAATTATAAACTATATTTTTAAAAATTGGAATCATATCCAGCAAAGATGATATCATCAAACCACTTAAATTGTTCTTATGCTTTTTTTCTGGACTAGTGTTTGCAATGGGAATTTTGTACATTTATATCATTTTTAAATTTATACCTAGTTATTTTCATTTAACATTACATAATAAAAAATTCCCATGTCTAAATATTCTCTAAAAATATATTTTTAATATCTGTATAATATTCAAATGGATTCACTGGAATATGTTTACATATTCTTCTATATTTGGACATGAAATCAAGTTTGCATTATAAGAATAATACAAATGTATAGCCAATTTGTGCTATATCTCTAAATACTAATTTAGTATGTTTTTCCTAAAATTGGAATTTGTGAGTCAATATAGATGAAGATCTTAAAAGTTGGCATATATTGCCAAATTGCTTTCCAAAAGCTCTGTGAAAATTTACACAGCTACCAGTAGGAAAGAAAGTGCCAATCATAAAGAGTACCCTTGCCAGGACTATATAATATCATTGTGAACTTTTTCTAATTTGACAGGCCAAACATTGTATCATCTTGAATCAGAATTTTTTTATTGTCACTGAGGGGTAAGATGATAAATAGTTACTAGAAGGCACCATAAAAAAGGTCTACTTTCTGGACCTGGAAATCCTAAAAATGCCATTTAAAACTGGATTACAATTTTCTGGGTTTTAATCTAATAATATTCTAGAACTCTCTTTACTTAGAAAAACACACCATAACCCAATTTTATAAAATAGACTATTTTCAAGGGCAACAAAAGTTAAAATAAACAAATGGGATTACATCAAACTAAAAAGCTTTGCATAGCAAGAAACCATGAACAAAACGAAAGGCAACCTAGTGGATGGGAGAAGATATTTGGAAATCATATATCCAATAAAGGGTTAATATCCAAAATATATAAATAACTTACACAACTTAATATCAAACAAATAAACAACCTGATTAAAAAATAAGCAGAGAACTTAGACTTTTTTTTCAAAGAAGACATACAGTTGACCAACAGGCACATGGAAAGATGCTCAACATCACTAATCATCAGGGGAATGCAAATCAAAACTGCAATGAGATATCACCTCATATCAGTCAGAACGGCTAGTATCAGACAAGAAATGACAAGTGTTGGTGAGGATGTGGAGAAAAGGGAACCCTTGTGCACTATTTGTGGGAATGTAAATTGGTGCAGCCACTATGGAAAATAATATGGAGGTTCTTCAAAAAATTAAAAACAGAAATACCATATTACTCAGTAATTCTGCTTCTGAATAGTTACCCAAAGAAAACAAAAAACACTGTTTTGAAAAGATATATACCCTTGTTTACTGCAGCTGTATTTACAATGGTCAAGAAATGGAAGCAAACCAAACATCCATCAATAGATGAATGGATACACAAGACGTGGTGCTGTGTGTGTATATATATGTGTATAACATATACATGTTGTGTATATATGTGACAACAAGGATGCAACTAGAGAGTATTATGCTAAGGGAAATAATTCATACTGAAAAAGATGAATACCATATGATCCATGTGATTTTGTTTATATGTGGAATCTAAAAAAACAAACCAAGGGGCACCTGGGTGGCTCAGTCGGTTAAGCATCCAACTTCAGCTCAGGTCATGATCTCATGGTTCCTGAGTTCGAGCCCAGCATCGGGCTCTGTGATGACAGCCTCGAGCCTGGAGCCTGCTTCGGATTCTGTGTCCCCCTCTTTCTCTGCCACTCCCCTGCTCATGCTCTCTCTCCCCACAATAAATACAAACATTAAAAAATAATAAAAACAAAACAAAATAAAACCAAAAACAGAAACAGACATAAATACAAAGAACAAAGTAGTGGTTACTGGGTGATGAGCCGAGGGGAGGGGAGTTATGGATGAAATAGGTGAAGGGGATTAAGAGGTATAAATTTCCAGTTATAAAATAAATAAATCATGGGGATGTAATGTACAGCACAGGGAGTACGTCAAACATGTTGTAATAACTGTATGGTGACAAATGGTAGGTAACTAGACTTATCATGGGATCATTTCATAATGTATAAAAATATTGAATCACAGGGTGCCTGGATGGCTCAGTCGATTAAGCATCTGACTTCAGCTCAGGTCATGATCTTGTGGTTCACAAGTTTGAGCCTGGTGTCAGGCTCTGTCCTAACAGCTCAGAGCCTGGAGCCTGCTTCCGATTCTGTGTCTCCCTCTCTCTCTGGCCCTCGCCTGCTCATTCTCTGTCTTTCCCTCTCTCAAAAATAAATAGACATTAAAAAAAAAATTGAATCACTAGGATATAAACCTGAAACTAATAGGATATTGTATATCAATATCTAAAACTCTAAAAAAATTATACTTAAATAAAAAATAGACTATTTTTTCTTTTCAAAATATAACATTCATTGCCCTGAATGCTAAGTAATTTATTTATTTATTTATTTTTTCAATATATGAAATTTATTGTCAGATTGGTTTCCATACAACACCCAGTGCTCATCCCAACAGGTGCCCTCCTCAATACCCATCACCCACCCTCCCCTCCCTCCCTCCCCCCATCAACCCTCAGTTTGTTCTCAGTTTTTAAGAGTCTCTTATGCTTTGGCTCTCTTCCACTCTAACCTCTTTTTTTTTTTTTTTTTTTTTTTTTTGCTGAGTCATTTAATAATACTTTTAAAAATGGGGCTTGATTTATTTGAATTCTATATCTTTTGAAATAGTTTGAATATGCCTATTTGTTAATTCAGGAATTTTTTTTTTAATTTTAAAGTATATTTATTTTGAGAGTGAGAGAGCATGAGTGGGGGAAGGGAAAAGAGAGAGAGAGAGAGAGAGAGAGAGAGAGAGAGAGAGAGAGAATCCCAAGCAGGCTCCATATTGTCAGCGCGGAACCCTATGTGAGGCTCAAACCCACAAACCCTCGAGATCATGACCTGAGCTGGTCAGATACTCAATTGCCTGAACCACCCAGGCTCCCCAGGAACTTTTTTTTCCTTTTTTTATGTTACTTCTGTGTCAGCCACTATGTTATGTGATGAAACACCATACATTGCTTCAGTTTTTAAGAAATTTAGGAGGAAGCAGGAGACCTACAAATATATAGCCAACTATAATATCATTTTCTTAATGTTCATTAGAAGTAAAGAGAAAGTTATGTATAGGAACTTATAATAGAACATGAACCTCAAGAGAGCAGCTTACTTCTATGTCCCCACTATCCAGTAAATTTCCTGTTACATAGATGTTACAGGGGCGCCCGGGTGGCTCAGTTGGTTAAGCGCCCGACTTATGCTCAGGTCATGATCTCGTGGTCTGTGAGTTCGAGCCCCGCGTCAGGCTCTGTGCCGACAGCTCGAAGCCTGGAGCCTGTTTCCGATTCTGTGTCTCCCTCTCTCTCTGACCCTCCCCCATTCATGCTCTGTCTCTGTCTCAAAAATAAATAAACATAAAAAAAAAAGATGTTACACATGGTACATAGTTCCCTGTTCAGATAGCAGTTGTTGACAATAGGGACAAATGTCAAGCATTTTTCAGCAGGTTCACAATATATTGTTAACATGTACACAAATAATAATAAGTATTGTTAAGTGGGCACAGACATCAGTCAATTATTAACATGCATACAAATAATAGCGTTTGCTATCATATAGGTGCACTTATCAGGGGTCTCCCTCACTCCACAACTGACTGATGAGAGAATCCAAACACATTTTTTTTTGAGGAACAGCTTGAATCTATTACCTTTTCAGTGTTATTTACATAGAGAGAGATGAAGATTCACAAGTTACAAAAATCATTCCTTTATTTACAAATGTTGCTTTTTTCCCTCATGTATTCACTCCTTCACAAATATCTTTGATATTAGTGTCCTTTTTGTTTTAAATCACCAAAGCTAAATTTGGTGATATAGTGTCCAGAATATTTTGCCTTTGCTTCCACTTTTCCTGAGTAATCTTTGAATTTGTCTGTGCTTTTACTGCTGTAAACTTTATCCGAGGGCACAGGTATCTGTTCCCATTGTTTTAAGGGAATTGTCTATGCATTTTTCCTGTGGGTATATATTTGTGGTTTCTGTAACTTGACAACTTATTGCATCATTTATTTCACCTTTTGGGTAAAAAAAGGTATAAAATTATTATAATTTTAGATCCTATCTCAAGAATAAATGAATAAGAACTAAATTCACATTAAATTTCTTATCCTTCTTTTTTTTTTTTACCAATTCCATCAAGAAGACTCTATAAGCACTCAACAATGTCATTGATTGAACAGTTTTCGAGCTAAGTTGTCTTCAATAAGACTTTTCAAAATAAAGTAAAAAAGAGAGACGTGTAATACCAAAGGCTTCATAAGGATTTTAATATCAGATGATTTACTCTTTATAGCATAATAATTCAGGGGAATTTTCGCCTTATATTGAGATTTACAATACTGTGGGGAAGATAAAAATTAAAATTGGTCCTAATGTGTAATTTAAGCAGGAATTTTTCAGGTAGGTAAAAGGCAGTTCAGGAACAAAGGTTTGTAAATTTTTGTTCTGTTGCGGTATGGACCTAGTCAAACCTAAGGAGGATGTATGGGGCCCTATACCAAACTTAAAGGGTAGTTAGGTGCGTGAAGGGTTTTGAAGTTTTTAATCATCAACTGGATTTTCTTAAACATTTTTAAGTATGAACAATGGAAATTATGTACAATATCTTGTTACAAACTCTAGACTATAAACTCCCTAAAAGCAGGACCTTCTCTTATGTATCTCTGTAGAACTGATAAATTCACGGGATATTTTTGTGTCACTATTTTTGTTATTATTTGTTGTTTCTATGACAAAGTTCTCAAAATTGCAGACACATATTCACCCCAAACTTTAAACCTACTACACTCACATCGCTAGAAAGTGAAAGTGCTTGCCCGATATCTTTTTCTATCTCTTTTAAAGCCTTTTGAGTTCATAACCTGTGTGCTCAATCAGGGATGTTAATTGCACAAGAATAGAAAAATGGCATTCTTCTGAGCTAATTTTCCATTAGATCTTAGTGAGAATGAATGGAAAGGGTGGAGAATGACCTAAAGATGTAGATTAGATTTGTATAGAAAGGTAATAAACTTCTAAGTGAACATAAGCTAAATTCAGATTCTTAATAAAAATGGAAACGAGCCAGTTTCCAGCTCTCATTACCAAAACTTTGTATGACCTTCATCTTCATTCATTTCATGCTGCAAGATGTCTATTCTGACATATCTTGGCATCTTCTGATTTAAAAAAAAAAAAAGGAGTTCTCTAAATTTTATATATTCTGTCACAGGAAATTTAGAAAAGAGTATCTTCATTTTATGTTTGTGTTTAAAGCACCTAATTCTATAACTGAGATGGTATGTGATGAATGTACACATGTTTTTAAAAACTAATGAGGAGTGCCTGGGTGGCTCAGTCGGTTAAGCATCCAACTTCAGCTTAGGTAGTGATCTCATGGTTCCTGAGTTCGAGCCCAGCATTGGGCTCTGTGCTGACAGCCTCGAGCCTGGAGCCTGCTTCAGATTCTGTGTCTCCCTCTCTGTGCACCTCCCCCACTCACTCTCTCTCTCTCTCTCTCTCTGTGTCAAAAATAAGTAAACATTAAAAACTAATGAATAATTATGTTTATGATTTTAATATGTTTAGTATTACTCTAACCAATGTAAAATAGACTACTTTTCATTTTTTAAATGTTTAAGGAAACTGATAAGAATAAAAATTAGATGTTTAGATTAGTGTTCATAATTAATAAATATTACCCTTCTGAATGAATTTTAATAGAACTTGATATATTAATATCTTTAAGGAATGTATTTAAAAATATCACAATATATATTAATACAAACGGTTTCTATTATTCAAGCAATACTTAACATAGGATGTAATAAAATGCTATTACAACCACATAATGTGGGCAGTCCCATAGAGTTTATTGTTCATGAGAATTAAAACTAAGTTTTGCAAGGGGTGCCTGGGTGGCTCAATCGGTTTAGCGTCCAACTTCGGCTCAGGTCATAGTATCACAGTTTGTGAGTTTGAGCTGCACACCGGGCTCTGTGCTGACAGGTGGAGCCTGAACCCCGCTTGGAGTTCTGTGTCTCCCTCTCTCTCTCTGCCCTTCTGTCCCTGCTTACACCCTCTCTCTCTCTCTCAAAAACAAATAAACATTTAAAAAAATTAATTTTTTCACAAAAGACCTAGAGGTTAAAGTCCAGACATATTTTATTATAATTGATTTAACTATTAGGATGATTTTCCCACAAGGATCTGCTGGTTCTTGAAAGGAAGTGAGGTTTTAACATAGACTTAGGTTAGAAGGGAATTGTCAATATATACTGTTGTCCATTCCATATGAATGTGACCTGTTTCTGATTCTCCTTTTTCATAAAAATATTAGAAATGCATTTACAAAATCAATGATGATAGGAGTCATAATGGAGTTCGGCTAAAGCTAAGGCTCCACATATTGCCTGGTCACTTTGGACTCCTTAGCACAAATGATTGGTCCTAACTGTCATGTGAAGCTGGGGTTGCTGCTATAGAATGATGACAGAGAGCAGTGTGTCTGGGACTGTGGGAATTCACAGAAGCCTCTCTTGTGGGGGTACTTAAAAGTCATAAGGAACGTGACATAATTATTTATTATGCAGGCTGCCCCCACGTTGCAGAATAACCATGATGCAAGGCTTCCGTCCACTGGATGCCTTCCAATAATGGTGACAAACAAAAACACCCCTAAATAGCAGATAGATCTGTTTCGAGAATTATTACCCAGCCCATTCAGTGGCTTGTTTCCTTCCTTTATTCAGGTCTCTGCTCAAATTTACAACTCAGAAATGTGGCCATATAAATAAACTAAGCTATGGTTTACGGAAAGTATCTCTCTCTCTCTCTCTCTTTCCAAAATAAGAACATAGATCTAGTATAGAACTAGCGTAGATCTAATGGTCAGCCCCAATGCAAGTGAGGGAATTAGTGAAAAGAACATGGTTAAATGTTGCTAGTGTAATGGAGGGAAGCACCAGGAGAAAAGAATAGTGTCATGATTAAGCCCCTGTAACCACCTGTGAGATTCCATCATTTGTAACTTGAAAAAAATCACTCAAAGGATAGAATTAGCCTTTGTAATTGGATAGTATTCTCTATCTAGAAACACAATTTTGGAATCAGACTTGCTAAAGTACAATTATCCTCAGAACCTTTGGTTGGAGAAATTCTAACCTTAAGAAAACTATTTTGCATAGATTATAAAATATAATCCTAGAATCAAATTTTATTAAAGTTTGTAGAGTGCTATTTGGGTGGAAATAAGTAATTAAAATATTGGATAAAAGTATAAATGTTGCCATTTGGTGTTCCCAGGATTTTTTCTATTGGATTTAGAGAATATAAATCAGTGAACTCATTTCAGTCATGCATGAATGTGTTGGATTTGTGATGTGTGAATTTATCTAGGCTGAACTACATTCCCCATAATTCTTCTTCAGGTCAGAGTGGGCTCAATGGAAGTATCAGCCAAAGAAGTAGCTTGAAGGAAGAAGCAACATACACACATTTTCCCTAATTATTCCATCTAAAAGTAACCTGGGTGCTGCAGTAAAAGGATTAAATAGATATGCTGGCAATATGAGTTTTATGAATGACATTTCTGTTGGAATCTAAGTAAGAATGGCATAAATCAATTAATTCATTTACTCAATTAATAAATATCCTAAGTTGTGGGGTTATAGAAATAAACAAAAAATGTTACTGTTTATCCTTTCATGGATGTTTGAATTATTGGTAGACATTAAATAAATATGTCATATTTTAGTTTTGTCACAAGTGAATCCCCAACACATAGAACAGTACCTATTGCATCAATGTGCTCAACAACTACTCTTTGGACAAAAAAATAAAACTGTTGCATACATGTTCATGTTCTTCTTTGAGGGAGAATCTGGGTTGCACATGATAGTATCCACCACAGTCACTTTAGACTACTTGTATCCCTTTCTTCATATATATCTTGAGAGCAGATTTTATTTTATTTTATTATTTTATTTTATTTTATTTTATTTTATATTTTATTTTATTTTACTTTATTTTATTTTATTGTTGAGACAGAAAATGCGAGAGAAGGAGGGAACAGGGAAGAGGGGCAGAGGGAGAGAAAGAATCTCAAGAAGGCTCTATGCTCAGTGCGAACCCAACCTGGGGCTCAATCCCCATGCCTAGGATCATGACCCAAGCTGAAATCAAGAATCAAGAGTTGGACAGTCAACCAACTGAGCTACCAGGCGTCCCAATGGGGGCAGTTTTTGTTGTTGTTGTTGTTATTTTTGTTTTGTTTTAGAATTTTGAGGGAAATTTAAAGTAGCAAGGCTAATGGGATGAAATATAGCCACAACTACAATAGCTCTAAGGCACACAAGCACTGTCATCATGTACTTCTTTCACTAGCCAGTTTCTAAGTGTCTTCAACCTTCATCCCTTAGTATGTCTGTCCTGACCTTCATCCTTTAGGAATCTGGGACCCTGGTCACTCTGCCTTTTCCAAGTCAGGGTTGTTGTACTTGACTCTTTATGATTGAGGAAATGAATAAAAAGTGCCCAAGTGGATCATCTAGATGCCAAATATGATGCAACAGCAGGCCTAACTTATCCTGATGACCAGGATTGTCTACCTCTACAAACATGGTGTCTTTTCTCTGTGTCTGCTCTTCTCTTGGCTCAATGACCCCAAACTTCCCAGATGGCATTTTAACATATAATTCAATGATTCTTTTTCTATACCCCCCTTAGTGGAAGTGTTACCTTTTGGAATCAGAAAGGGCTCTTCAAATATGCAGAGCCCAGAGAGAAGGCACAGGAAATCCTAAATCCAAGTGTAGGTGTCTGACAATGATGATTAGCAGGACTAGTTTAGGTTATTGCAAAAGGCAGATTTTCCTTCTTTTTATTGCTGAATTATATTTTATTGCATATATTTATACCATATCTTCTTTATCCACTCATCCATTAATGAACATTTATATTATTTCCTTGTTTGGCTACAATGAGCATGAGAGTACAGATATCACTTAAAAAGTTGATGTTTTTTCAAATGTATACCCAGAAGTGGGATTATTGGATCATATGGTAGTTCTATTTTTAATTTTTGAGGAACTTACATGCCATTGTCTGTAGTGGCTGTACCAATTTACTGCCCATCAACAGTGTACAAGGATTCTCTTTTCTCCACATCCTTCCAAAGCTTGTTATCTCCTGCCTTTTTTGATAGCAGCCATTCTAACAGGTATGAGATAGTATCTCATTATAGTTTAGACTTGCATTTCCGTGATGATTAATGATACTGAACACCTTTGTATGTACCTGCTGACCATCTAAATATCTTCTTTGAAAAAAAATATATTCAGGCCCTTTGTCCATTTTTAATCAAATAATAACAATTATATATTAAAATATTATAATTATCAGTATAACCAAATAATAATTGTGAATTATTATTATTATTGCTATTGAGTTACATGATTTCCTTATATATTTTGATATTAATCCCTTATCAGATATGTGGTTTGGAAATATTTTCTCCCATTCTGTAGGTTGCTTTTCATTTTGTTAATCCTTTCTTTTGCTGTGCAGAAACTTTTTAATTTGATATATATAGTCCTACTTATTTTTGCTTTTGTTGCTGTGTTTGCTTGTGTTTGTTGCTTCTGTTGCTTGTAATCATTGCTGAGATCGATATCAAGGATTTTTTGCTATGTTTACTTCTCAGAGTTTTATGGTTTCAGGTGTTACATTTAAATCTTTAATCCATTTCAAGTTAAATTTTGTGAATGGCATAAGGTGAGTGCCCAGTTTCTTTTTTTTTGCATGTGAATATCCAGTTTTTCCAGCACCATTTATTGAAAAGACTATATTTTCCCCATTGAGTATTCTTGGTTCCTTTGTAAAATATTAGTTGACCACATATGCATGGGTTTATATCTGGGCTTTCAATTATATTCCATTGGTCTATGTGCCTCTTTGTATGTCAGTACCACATTATTTTGGTTCCTTTAGCTTGGTAATATAGTTTAAAATCAGAAAGTGTGATCCCTCCATATTTGTTTTGTTTTTTCAAGAATATTTTGGCTATTTAGGTCTTTGTAGCTCCATACCAATTTTAGGATTATTTTCTCTATTTCTGTGAAAAATGTCATTAGAATCTTGATAAGGATTGCACTGAAGCTATATGTTTATTTGGGTATTATTAGTATTTTAATGATGTTAATTCTTGAAATTCATGAACAAGGGATATCTTTCTATTTATTTATTTCCTCTCCAATTTCTTTCATCAAACTGTTACAATTTCAAGTGTATAGCTTTTTCACCTCCTTGGTTAAATTTATTCCAAAATACATTATTGTTTTCTCATTGTTATTGTTAATACACTTGTAAATGGGATTGTTTTCTTCACTTCTTTTTCGGATAATTCTTGCCAGTGTATAGAAATGTAATTAATTTTTATATTTTGATTGTGCATCCTGAAACATTGCCGAATGTGTTAGTTCTATCAATTTTTTTAGTGAAGTCTTTAGGGTATTTTGTCTATAATATATCATCTGCAGAGACATTTTAACTTCTATCTTCCCAGACTTCTCTCTCTCTTCCTCCCCACCCCACCTCTCTCTCTCTCTCTGACTGCTTTGGTGAAGACTTCCTGTACTAATATTGAATAGCAGTGGTGAGAATGGGCACCCTTGTCTTATCCTGATTTTGGAAGAAAAGATTTTAACCTGTCACCATTGTGTGTGATGTTAGCTCTGCTCTTGTCATATACAGCCTTTATTATGTTGAGGCACATTCTTTCCACAACCAATTTGGTGAGTTTTTATCATGAATGCATTCAAATTGTGTCAAGTGCTTTTTCTGCACCTATAAAAATGATTATGTGATTTTTAGTTTTTCCTGCAATTAATGGAATGGCTCATATTCACTGGTTTTTATATGTTGTGCCAACTTTGTATTCTAGGAATGGATCCTATGTGATTATGGTGTATGACCCTTTTAATGTGCTGTTGAATTCAGTTTCCTAGTATTTTGTGAGAATTTTTGCATCTATATTTATGAGGGATATTGACCTATAATTTTCTTTCTTGTAGTGTCCTCAGCTGGCTTTGTTAAGAAGGTATTGTTGGCCTCTTAAAATGAATTTAGGAATATTCCCTACTCTTCAATTTTTTGGGAAAGCTTGAGAAATATTGGCATCAATTATTCTTTAAATGTTTGGTAAGATTCACCATTGAAACAATTTGGTCCTCGGCTTTTCTTTTTCAGGAGGTTTTAAAATTATTAATTCAAACTCCATACCCATTAGTCTATTCTGGCTTTCTGTTCATGATTCGTTCTTGGTAGGCTGTATATTTTTAGGAATTTATCCTTTTCTTCAAGATTGTTCAATTCATTAACATGTAACTGTTCTTAGTGGTCTCTTACGATCCTTTGTATTTCTGTGGTACCAGTTGTAACAACTTCTCTTTAATTTCTGATTTTATTTATTTGAGTCATCTTGTTTTCTTGATAAGTCTAGCTATTTTGTCTATTTTTTTAATCTTTTCAAAAGAAAACCATCCTAGAAAAGATGAGGAGGTATAGTTCCTCATCATAAGTATTTCCGCAGATTGCACAGACTTCATGAAAGGGACAAATAGAAAGAGATTCCTCAGAAGTGAGTTGGACTAGATGATATTTAAGATACACCTAAGATACACACACACTTTTAAGTGCCTCATTCTCTACCATCTCTCAGACAAAATAATCACTCTCCTTCTGTCCCTCCTCTTTAGAAATAGTATATCTTTTGTTTGTAACAATTAAAGCATAATACATACTTGATTCAAAAAATAAAAAAATATGGGGCGACTGAGTGGCTCAGTTGGTTAAGCATCCGACTTCAGCTCAGGTCATGATCTCACAGTCTGTGAGTTCAAGCCCTGTCTCGGGCTCTGTGCTGACAGCTCAGAGCCTGGAGCCTGCTTCAGACTGTGTGTCTCCCTCTTTCTCTCTGACCCTCCCCTGCTCATGCTCTGTCTCTCTCTGTCTCAAAATAAATAAAAACATTAAAAAAATTTTTTTAATAAAAATAAATTAAAAAATAGTAAAAAATGCAACCAAAACACAAAGAAAAAAGAAAAGCATCAAGGAGTTATTGATATCAAAATTAAAAATTGGCATTTTTACCAATTTCAAGTGCAAGAAAAATTTGCTCAAAAATGAAAAAAAAAACTTCATTTCATAAGTAGTAATAAAATTGAAGTAAAGGAAGAGAGAAAGAAAGCAAAAGGGAACAGTCTGAATATTGCTTTTAGCCTTGACAATCTCGCTGCAGGGTGTTGGTCAGAAATTTATGTATTTAAACTGCATAGTAAGTTGCTCTGAGGAAGATCTATAATGCATCGTGTTGTGAATCCTCCTGCTGCCTAGAAAAATATAACCTAATAAAAACTGCCTGATATATAATTTGGCACCCCATTGCTTAATTGCAGACAGAAGATCAATATATATGAACAGATTACTATTATTTTGCATTTATTAAGCACCTATAGTATACCAGGTATTCTAGAAAACATAGATGATTCAACCCCTTCTTACTATCAAACTTTGTTTTTAAGTAAAACTATGTTCACGCACAGATAGAATGCTCTTTAAAATATTCATGCCATGTATACATTTAAAAAATGTCAATACATGCTATAGGCTTGCATGTTATTTCCTTAAGTCCTTCTCTAATACACGCACAGACAGACACACAGACACACACACACACATTTTTGATTTAATAAAAAAAAATAAGTAGAGAATATAGATAATTAGAACCAAGGACAACCAACAGACCAAAATACCTGAAGTTGGGAAGTGAGAGAGGAAGGAACACAAGGAATCTGTTTCTCTCTGAACAACTATAATCAATTAATATTAATTAGTTCCCCTAGCTTGCATGGGGCTCTTATTTCAGGCCGTATACATGTGTATGCATATATAATATTTCATTTTGTGCTGGTAAAAAAGTAGAGCAAAGTAGAAGGAACAAAAGGAACTTAAAATGGCAGGACTGAGAGGTGATCATTTATTCAGCAATTTAGGTAACATGTATGAGATTGATTAGAGTGATAAAAATTGGAAGAGGAAGGATTAAAATGATAAAAGCTTACCTTGTGACAAAATAGCATAACATAAACGAAAACTCTTTTGCTATCATATTTTTGGGTTGTGAATTCTATTTCTTATCCAGGTTTCCTTTGTTCCTCACTATCATCACTATTACGAAAACCAAATAATGACTCGGTAGCTGCAGGCTTCTGCAGTATGCTGGTCACTATACACTGCCAAAAGCACACATGTTAACATGCACAAAAAACAATCTCACACTCAGGTGTGGGCACAATTATCACTTCAATTTTCAGCATTTTATGTTTATTTTCCCTGAAGGGGCATTTCCTTCTGCATTAATTCCAACGAAGTCAGTTCAGTATTTGCTGAGCACCTACACTGTACATGTGTTCATTAGGGGACTAGGATATAAAGAAGAATATGAATAAAATCGTAAAAACACCCTGCCCATGAGGAATTAATAGTCTAAAAGAGGACACAAATACTAATGAGAGATTTGAGGAGGATAGTAATAAGAATATACATACATTGCTTCGGGGGAACAAGTGAATGCTTGATTCTACCCAGCATTTAGAGGGATTCTCCTCTGATGCATAAATCAAATCTCTCCTCAATGGGTAGGGCAAGGAGCAACAAATGAAGTCGTCTTAGAGAGTAGTGTACCAATGATTTGTCTAGCAACTGGCCATAACCCTTCTTTTGTATGGTTTGCTTCTTTTGCCTATATTTATGCCCTATTTCTCCAACTCTGTAGCAAGTTCTTTATGTCTTATACATAGCCATTTATCTACTGACTTGATTTCAGCTGTAAAACAGAAAGACATTGATATGTCTTCATGCTTCCCATTCTCAATTAGGCACTTCCTTTTCTGAGATTGCAAAGCACTTTATAATTTTTTAAAGAACTTACCATTTTTCTTTTCAATCAAGGTTTATATATCTGATTCTCCCAGACTGAATTCCCTGAGTCCAGGGACCAGGGCTTTGCATGGCATGTAGGTAAGGTTGTCAAATTTAGTAAATCAAACACTGAATGCCCAGTTGAATTTGAAGTTTGGATAAATACTAATTTTTAAAATAAGGGTACCCTAAATATTACATGGACATACTTACATAATTATGCTAATATTTATACTTGCACTAACATATATATTTACACTCATATTAAAAATGATTCAAGAATTTGCAATTCTACTTTAACTGAGTATTCTATATTTTATTTGGCAACCCTACACAGGGATAAAACACAAAAAGTATCATTATGGTACACGAAAATATTTGTTTTCCTTGTTGTGGTTTATTCAGGCTGTGCATCACATGTCTGCTGAAGCGGAGCAGGCTGATCAGGACGTTATTGTAATTTTTTTTATGTTTATTTATTTCTGAGACAGACAGAGATAGAGCATGAGTGGGGGAGGGGCAGAGAGAGAAGGAGACACAGAATCAGAAGCAGGCACCAGGCTCTGAGCTGTCAGCACAGAGCCCCACGTGGGGCTTGAACTCACAAACCGTGAGATCATGACCTGAGCCGAAGTCGTTAGCTCAAACGACTGAGCCACCCAGGAGACAACCCCCCCCCCCCCCCCTGCCCAGGACGTTACTGTAACTGCTAATGAAAGAGGTTTTGGACTTACAGCTAAGCAAATCCCACTGGAAGAGGCCAATGGAAAGCTTGGGGTTGTATCTACAGCAGCCACAAAGCTGCCGCACTGTATGTGTGCCTCCTGTAGCGCCGTGGGCTCAGTGTGACCATCTGCTCAGAGTTATGACTTGGTTCCAGAAGATCATGGGGATGCAGAGGACTGGGAACAACTTTTAGTTTGGGAGAAAACAGAGAGTTTTCAGACTAAGGAAACAATTTGATGTCCATCTTTCTTTTTGGGAGAGACTTTTTAAATTCAGTTTCACCCTTTACAAATCACTCAGAATTCAACTCTAATATGATGTTGAATCTGACAATGTAGGAGGTAGTGCGATATCATGAACAACAAACCTATATTGGAGTTGGACGAAACTCCTAGCGCTGCTCCAACAAGCCAGCCATGTTGGCAGCCACAAGATGACATAGGGTGGCTTTAGCTTGACCCCTCAGATAATTGCATTTGCCCTTCCCTCATTCTTTAATATTATCTAGAATGCTGTATATAAATGCATATGTAAGCCCTGTCTCCAACTATCCTGATGCTTTTAATATCTTCCCATACAGATTCCTGAGGCTTCTCTGCTGCTGTGAATTCCTGCCCAGTCACCTTCTTGGAAGCTCATTTTCCACATCTGTCCATTGAAAACACTATCATATACAGTGTATATCATACACATACACATATTATGCAGTTTAAAGGTAATAGATGTATATACCTGCCACACATCAAGCATTTGAAAAATGTTAATTATATTATGTTTGGCCCATATGCAGCTTCCATGCTTTATTTTTTTTTTTCTGTTTCATTTATGGGAGCTCCTTTTCACTGCAGGGATCCTCTGTCATTGCAGCCCAGTGTATCACAAAGATTCTTCTCTTCTCTTTGAGGATTTCACTTATGCCGTCTTCAGCATGCCTACTGTAGGGCACCCCTTGTGTGGGCAGAAGCTCCTCTAATTTAAGACAGAATCAAAACGTTAGTATGTGGAAGGGGTGGGGGGAGGATCTAACTCCATGAACTCAGACAGCAATGGGAAGTAAATGATTTCTTACATATTTTTAATATTTGGGGAACTATGTCAACTGTGCCTAGCCACACACTCACACACACACATGAAAAATACCATAGGTACATGACATAGTAATGTTCTATTTACATCTCTTGAATGGGAATCTTCTATTATATTGTTTTACAAAAATGCCTTTAATAGGTCATTGCTATTCATTTATTTTCTCATGTAGAGTATTGTAAGACAAGGTGTCAACAATCAGAGATAAAAATGAGACAATTCCACAAAGGAGAAAAGAACCCATTGTTGTATAAATCCCAGTGTAATAATCTACTCTGTGGGAAAGATGTGCTAGATTTCTTATTCTATTTCATGACACCGATGGTCCTCCAACTGTGGGGCTGTTTCTGAAACCACTGGGCCTTTCATACTCCTTTGATTTGCAAGAGACAGAAACCCTGGGGCTAAACATCTCACTTCAGAATGGGCTTCAGGGAGAAAATAATCTTACACTTTGCTTTCGGTGCAATGATTATACTAGAATATGATATGGGACAAATTGCCTAACCTTTTTAGGAGGGAGTTCTCTTTCCAATTAAAAATAATAATAATAAGAGAAATAGATACTGTTGAACTCATAGCAGTGACAACACACTGTTATGTGCTCTACACGTGCAAATATTTAGAATGATTAAATATAAGGAATTTACCATTCTCTTCATTTCTTAATCATAGCCCTGAAGCGGGATCTCCTCTAACATGTAGTTAACTATTTGTCTTCTATTTTTGAAGAGTTTGCATTTGTTTATCTTTGTCTCCCAATAAATGTAGTCATTTCTGTACCAATAATTAGAAAGTAGCATTTGAACACAATAGATGACTAGTTTATGACTTATTTAATTAATATTAAATACAACCTAGCAGGAAATGAATATTATTAAACTTTGAAAAAGTTAAACTTTATCTTGGAAAAAAATTTGAGGTTATTTACAAATAAATTTAAATGAGTGCATCACAATTAATTTGATTAGCTGCAGGTATATATACTTCAAACTTCACATTTTCTTCCTTCTAGGAGAAGTTTATATCTATTCCTGAAAAGGAAGAGAAACCATTCTACACCTCATTTTTCTCATCTACAAATTGAGTATAATAGCAGCATCTATGACATTAAATAAATGGAAGTAAAAATTAAATAATACAACACATGAAAGAAACATAGAATAGGACATGGTACATATTAAAACAATGAAATTTTATCTATTACTATTGTCACTTCATGAAATCTGACTCAGTCTTAGCATCCAGATCAAATGTTATCTTTTCCTGTAACATGGCATTGATCATCTCCACTTCCTCCAGGGTCTTTCTGATGGTCACATGGTACTCATAATAAATAGCTAAATTGGAGTGATTTGTGTGCAGATCCTGTCATGTCTCCTACTAGGATCTGATCTCCATGATGGTAGGTCTAGTCTATTTTAATCATTTCAGTACTTTTTAAAGGCACTGCTGAACAAAATACCTTCAACACTAACGTATGTTGACTAAATGGACAAAATCCAAGGTGGGACATGTATGCCAGAAGTTCAGTCTGGAAAAACTTCAATCCAGTGAAAATTATGGTATGTTGACAGCAAGTTTATATCAACTTGGCTACGGTAGATCTCAGGGAGAATTTTAAGTAGAACTTAATTAAGTTTACTTACATATATTTCTATTACAACTTAAGGTATGATGAGTTTAAAGCCTAGCCCAGAGCAAGATTCCCAAAGCAGTACTAATGGGTGTGACTGTCACAAGCAGACACAGAGTAAGAATCTCCCTTTTCCAAATCTGACCTCTAAAAGGATTAAATTTCATTTGATTCAAGATTTTGGCAGAATTCCCTGAGCAGCTTCAATTCACTTCTGTTTAAATTTGCTTAACTTGTTATGGGCATGGGTTGAATTAATCAATCAAAATTAATCACATTAAAGAAAGTAAGTTATCTATATCGCCTTATCTACACAGTGATTTGATATAATTAAAAAATTGGGGAATGAACAAGAAGTCCCGATCAGTGTTGTTGCTTTTCATATGTGTTTTAATTCAAATATGTTCCGTAAATATATGTTATAATATGGTTTTACTTAGGAAAATGCTCAACAGTGCACACTCCTGACCTATAAAATGCAAAAGAAGAAGAAAAAGAAGATAAAGGAGGAGGGGGAAATGGAGGAAAAGGAAGGAAGGAAGGGGGGGAAGGATGGAAGGAATGGAGGAAGGGAATCGATTGGGCAAGATAACTCAATTAGTTTGATTCAATATCCCTCATATTTCATAATTTACCATGCTTATACATATATGTCTTAATCCAGGAAACTTGATTATTGTTTTTGAAACTATTGTTATTTTTTAATGATCACCCTCCATATAGTCATACTATTTACATTATGTACATATTGCATCATATAGTCTCTAAAAAATAAAAGAGTAAAAAGTGTAATTCAGGATACTTTAATAGAGTTAGTGAAGGAAATATGACTGGAAATTTTTCTAAAAAATAATATATTTGGAGTTATTGCTAACCAAATCTACTGTTACCCAGGTAAGTAGGCGGATGAGTAAGAGTATTTATAAAAGAAAAAATATTTGTTAATACAAGCGGGGAAAAAAAAAACACAAGATTTTTTTTTTTTTCTTGCCCTGGCTCAGTAGACAGTGATTCCATGCCAGGTGAGACAATTGGAGAAGATTGCACATTGCTGCCCACTACCTCCAGTGAGTGCTCAGCTTCCAGATAAAGGATTTAACTGTGAGACAAGCTTGCCATTGTACCCACCCTCAACTTTAGGGCATAGTTGGAAAATTATGGAGCACGAGTGCCTAGGTGGTTTAGTCAGTTAAGCATATGACTCTTGATTTTGGCTCAGGTCATTATCTCATAGTTAGTGGGTTTGAGCCCCGCATCAGGCTCCCCACTGACAGCAAAGACACTGCTTGGAAATCTCTCTCTCTCTCCCTCGCTCTCTGCCCCTCCCCCATTTGCACTCTCTCTCAAAAATAAATAAATAAACTTTAGAAAAAAAAAATTATGGAGCAATCAGCCAGCAATCAGTGGAACTTAAAAGCTCGGTTTGGTCAGGGAAAGAAACAAAGAAGGTCCTGCCCAAACCAAGTCACCCCAGGGTAACTGTGGACATACTCAAGGCTGCACTTATCTACGGAACAGTATCAGAGACTTAAAACTGTGAAGGAGAAGTCGATTTTACTAAAATAATGCAGCCAGTCACTAAAAGATAAATAACCAAATAACAATAACATGCCTCAGTTGGTGGGGGCTGGGATTGGTAGTACTTAGAGTTGCTATGTAGAGTCACCACTACCCAGACTGGTCATCCAGCCTTGCTTCAGATATTTGCACAAAGCAAGGTGTGCTAACCAGGACTTCACATTTCAAGGGCCTCAAGACTGAATTTTTATCTCTTAATCATGGAAATACCAGAAGAGTTAAGCACTCACCTTGCTTAGGTTCCCTTAGCCTCCTGAATCTTGGCTTGGTAGTAGTTCATTATTATGGAAGCTAACTTAATGTCTTATCACTTAAGTAGAAAAGACATTAAAAAAAATTCTCCTAAAACTTTTAACGTCCTTGATGAGAAGGTTGCTTTAAAAGATCTAATCTGGCCATGAATGGAAAAAATTATTAAGTGATTAATTTGTGCTTTTACAAAATCTTATGAAATTTGTTTTTAAAAATAAGAGTCATTCACGTCTTGTTTTTAATTCAGAAAGAATAGTTCTACGTGGTAATGTACAGCATGGTGACCATAGGTAATAATACTGTATTGCATATTTTAAAGTTGCTAAATTTTAAAAGTTCTCATCACACAAAAAAATTGTAACTATGTATGGTGATAGTAGTTAACTAGACTTATATTGGTGATTATTTCACAATATACACAAATATTGAATCATTATGTTTTACATCTGAAATAAATATAAGTCAATTATACTTTATATAAAAAAAAAAAAAAAGAGGAGCACCTGGGTGGCTCAGTGGGTTAAGTGTCTGACTCTTGAGTTCGGCTCAAGTCCCTCTCTCACAGTGGTGAGATGGAGCCCTGGCAATGGGCATGGAGCCTGCTTAAGATTCTCTCCCTCTCTCTCCCCTCTCTCCATCTGCCTTCCCCCACTTATGCACACAGATCCGGTGTACTCTCTCCCTCTCTGTCTCTGCCTGTCTCTCCATGTCAAAAAAAAAAAAAAAGGTTCTTCCCAATTTCACAAAAGCAAAGAAACTTTTTCAGATCACATTCTTTCAATTATATTCATGCTTTGGTTTGAGCAATCACTCATATTCCCCCGAAACTTTTGTACTCTTTTCTGGCATCCATTATACCATTCTATCTTCCCTTCTTAAATTTCTTATTGAAGTGTAGTATAAAAAAAGACACATCCACACACAAGTAAAACTTGATGAACTTTAATAAACTGAAAAGAATCAGTCCCCAGTACCCAGATGAACAAACAAACCCTTATTCCCTCACCCTCCATTTCCATCATTGTTCCTTGTCAAGTGTAATCATTGTTCTGAATGAAATAGAATACATTAGTTTGGGCAGTCTTTATGGTTGGCTAAATGAATTTAGACTATGTCCTCTTTTTGTGTTAGCTTCTTTTGCTGATTATTTAATTTTTGAGATTTATCCATTATTGTGTATAGTGATAGATTGTTTATTCTCATTCTTGTGTTATTTTCCATTTTATGAATTTTCCACAGTTTTATGTATTTTACTATTGAGAATTTTGCTTACATACATACTAGTCCATGTGTTTTGGTGAACAAACGTGGACATTTCTGTTGAGTATATAGACCTAGGAATGGAATTTCTGAGTCATAGAGTATAGACATCTTTAGCTTTAGTAAATACAAACAGTTTTCCAATGTGGTATATATATTTAAATACCTTCCTGCAGTGCTTAAGAGTCTGATTGCTCCATATTCTCCCATACACTTAGTGATTCTTCCTTTATTGCATGCCAAGCCAGTGGTTTTAATGTACATTTCCCTCATGAGGATGAAAATTACATTTAAAGACCATTTGAATATCTTCTTCTATGAAGTGTCTGTTCAGAGTTTTTGCCCATTTTCTGTTAGCTTGTCAGCTTTACCTAAGTGGTTTCTAGTTCTTTGTATATTCTGGATATAAGGATTTTGTCAATAATATATATATATGTATATATATATATATATAAATATATGTAAATAATATAATAAATATGTTCTCACACCTATGGTTGCCTTTTTACTTTTTAATGATGTTTTTGATGAACAGAAGTGTTAAATTTTAGTATAGTACAATTTTTTCTTTTATTTTAAATTCACTGCATCTATGTTTTAAGAAATATTTTCCACTCCAAGATTGACCATTTCTGTTTTTCTTGAATATTGTTTTACTCTTCACATTTATATTTGTAACTCATAATGATTTTACCTTTGTGATCTGATGTAATGTAAGTGTCAAGATATATATTTTCTCTTAAATAAATGACTAATTGACCCAACTTCATTTATTCGTAATATCAGAATTTTCCCCACTGTATTGCAATGTTTCCTTTCCCATATGTAAAGTGATTCTATTTATATGGGCTCTTTTTTGGACTCTGTTCTATCCATTGATCTATTTATATATTGTTAATTACATGCTTTACATCAATCTTTTATCTGACATTGTAGGTCCTCCAACTTTTTTCTTCTTCAAGATTGCTTTGGCTGTTCTTGAGCCTTTACATTTTCCAAATAAATTTTAGAACTAATTTGTCATATTCACAGTTAAAAAAAAAAAAACTGTTAGGACTTTTGTTAGGAGAATGTTGAATCTAATGATTCATTTGGAAGGCTTGACATTTTTAAACATAAAATGTTCTAATCCAGAAACATGGTGTATCTCCCAATTTATTCATCTTTTAAAATTTTTCTCAAAAATTGGGGCGCCTGGGTTGCTCAGTTGGTTAAGTGTCCGACTTCAGCTCAGGTCATGGTCTCACGGGCCGTGAGTTCAAGCCCAGCATCAGGTCCTGTGCTGACAGCTCAGAGCCTGGAGCCTGCTTCGGATTCTGTGTTTCCCACTGTCTCTGCCCCTCCCCTGATCGAGCTGTCTCTCTCCCCGTCTCTCTCTCAAAATAAATAAACATTAAAAATTTTTTCTCAAAAATATGTTTTATTGTTCATTATACAGTCCTGTATATTTTCTTTAGATATGTTCCAAAGTAATTGGTGTGTTTTATTTTACTGTAAATGGTGTTATATTTAAAATGTTATTTTTCTTTCTTTTTTCGTAATATATAGAAACACATTTGCTTTTAATATATTTAATTTTACCCAGAAACCTTGCTAAAACAACTCATTCTAATAGTTTTTAGATTCTCTGTGATTTTCTTAGTACACAATCATGTTATCTATGCATGCGTAATTGAGTAATGGCAGATGTTTCCATTTGTTTTGGCATCTCTATTTCCTGCTGCACTTCAGCTAGGGCAGTTGTGTCCCACCTGTTTTCATCATCTTCCTAGATAGAACCAAAGTGCTATCTGGTATGTTCTCATGGAAATGGCAGAGGCATTATACATAAGATTGCCAAATAAAATATAAGATGTCAGTTAAATTTGAATTTTAGATAAACAACGAATAAAGTAGTATGAATATGTCCCATGATTAATGCATGTGTGTTCTTAAACATTTTTTAAGCTAAATATGAAAATCCTAATAGACTAAGCAAAAACATGCAAGGCCTCCTTTTTTTTTTTTAAGTTTATTTATTTATTTCTGAGAGAGAGAGATGGTGAGTGCAAGCAGAGTGGAGGTAGAGAGAGAGGATCCCAAGCAGGCTGCATGCTGTCAGCACAGAGCCCAACGTGGGGTTTCATCTCACCAACTCAGGCTTCATGACCTGAGCCAAAAATCAAGAGTTGGACACTCTACTGACTGAGCCACCCAGATGCTCCAAAACATGCAAGACCCCTTAAGGCATAGTCACATGGCTGAACCCATACTTAGGAGCAGGATTATACATATATATCCCACTGCTTTAACAGAGAAACTAAAAAAAAATCACATGATTACAAGCGTGAGTTCTGACAGAATGAAGGTTTGTGGCCAATAATGCAATTAACCATACAGCACATTGAACAAAAATGGAAATCAGGGAGCACCTGTGTGGCGCAGTCGGTTAAGCGTCGGACTTCAGCCAGGTCACGATCTCGCGGTCCGTGAGTTCAAGCCCCAGGTCGGGCTCTGGGCTGATGGCCCAGAGCCTGGAGCCTGTTTCCGATTCTGTGTCTCCTTCTCTTTCTGCCCCGCCCCTGTTCATGCTCTGTCTCTCTCTGTCCCAAAAATAAATAAACGTTGAAAAAAAAATTAAAAAAAAAATGGAATTCAGTTTAAAAAGTACAAATATTTAAATAACTAGAACTAACTGAAACAAAATAATAACAGAAACAATTGAGCACTTACCGTGTGCCAGAGATTTGATGTATATTCTTTAATCTTCCCAACAACACCTTGACGAAGTTATTTTTAGGTAAACAAGCAGAAGCTGTTAGAGATGTAGTGACTTGCTCAACGTTAAATAACTTTTTACAGGGAAAAGTGGTACTTTTCAGTCTCTAAATCCAAATTCTAAGCTTTGTCTACTTATAGTTCTACCTTAGATGTGAATGAAAATAGGTGGAGTTCATTTAGAAAAAAAAAAAAATCTCTAATAAAGTATTTAAGAATAATGGGATAAAATGGCCTAATGGCTTGTTAACAAAATGAGGAATAGCTTTCCCAGTGGGCAAAACAGCTATAATGCTAGTGAGAATACTTATGTCAAAAGAAGAAAGTGAAACCTTTATCTGTAGATTTATTATATTAAACATCTAAATATTTCAAAGAAGATTCATCTATCTTTCCCTTTATTTGTTGCAGAAATGGCCCTCCCTGGTGTGTGTAACAAACGTCACCTTGTGAATTCACCCTTGCGAATGTGTGAATCACCGCTTCACTCACAAGGCCACATCTCTGAGGATCACTCCCTAGATTTACATGCCATCTATGTAATCATTGCTTGAAAAATAGGTTTTTTACCTCAGATATCATAGAACCCAAGTTTCGTAAGCTTATCGTTAAAGCATTTTGACACCTACGCACTTTAAATTTTTTTTTTTTTTTCAACGTTTATTTTATTTTTGGGACAGAGAGAGACAGAGCATGAACGGGGGAGGGGCAGAGAGAGAGGGAGACACAGAATCAGAAACAGGCTCCAGGCTCTGAGCCATCAGCCCAGAGACCGACGCGGGGCTCGAACTCACGGACCGCGAGATCGTGACCTGGCTGAAGTCGGACGCTTAACCGACTGCGCCACCCAGGCGCCCCGACACCTACGCACTTTAATAACATTTTTTTTCCCTTCCGGCCTACACAGACAATAATATAAATAACTATTTCACAGTTGTTTATGTACTTAGCCTTCTAATACATAGCATTCCACACTAATATTTGTCCTGCTAAAATAAATGGAACATAGCAGAGAAGAAATATGAGAGAGAAATGGCTTCTTGTTAAGTAACTACATCAGATATGGGTGTTGAAATTGTGCTCAACTATTCAAGTATTTGAAAACATGCAAAACCATTAAAGTCACAGGATCTAAAATTGATTAAGCAATAAGGAGCTTTACCTTCATTAATATTTCAGAACTCACAAATGGATAAAAAGTCCTTTAATCACCAGGTCAAAGTGAATATATTCTTCATTATAAAAATGTGTTTATAAACGATTCTGTGACCAGATGATATAAGCTCTGGATTCTATAAATATCCTGAGGGAGCAGTGAATTATTGTTTTGTATAATAAGAACTATGGCAAAAGTTCAATTCTGAAAATAATAAAAATATGATTTATCAAGGCAGGAAATATGATTTATTAAGTTTAGAGTACCTAAACTTGCCAAGGAAGCCATGTCCATTCGGTGGGTAATATCACTGTCTTAGGAGTGAGCTGTTGCACCATTAGAAAACTAACAAAGAATGTCAAAATATCCCATTAGACAACGTTATAACAATAATATAACAACGATGGTTACCACATACTAAACGCTGATAAGCCAGACATTGTAAAATGTTTAATGTATCATATTTCACCAATGTTGTGATAGCCATTTCTCATATCAATACACGTTGAAATAGAGTCCTCTTAAAATAAATACTTTTTACAGTCTTTGTACGCAAGACAATTGTCTACTTGATACTGCTTCCCCGTGTGCAACTTGGTCATTGTTGCTAAAATTTTCCTCGTGTCAACTTAGTACCTCTACACTTGTTAGGCTTAATATTGTTTAAAAAGAGTTTGAAAATATTACAATGTGTCAAGGCATTAAAAAAAATTATTACGTATACCAAAGGGCACAGATACAAAACAGTGTATGCAGATAAACATGGAAATGAACTCTAAATCTGGTATTAGTAAATGAACAATTCATCAGAGGAATTACAATTCCATAGTTTCTTCAAATGCCACAACCAAATGCTTTCAGGATCCAAGAAAGCATGATACCCATAATAGCAATAATCTCTGTTATGTGTTATTTCTGAACTACGTGGAAAACAATTGCTTATCATAAACAAAACCTTATAACTGAAGGAGGAAATATTGCTGGATCCCTTAAAATAGATGAGGGAAGGTTCAAAGAAACCAGGGGCAGATATGATTGATTTTTTCCATGGAGCAAGACCATTATTAAGACATTGAACATCAATTTGCCAGAAACTTTCTACTGACTTTGAACAAAAATTGTTCACATTTCCAGCACTTTGTGATTGAAATGAGAGGAGAAAAAATGAAATTTTATGTTTAGATAGATAGTAAATTGCCAGCAAAGCAGTTCTAGATCGAGTCTTACCAATGTGGGAGAAAATCCCAGGGATTATAGTACATCACTCTCTTAAGGAAAGCTCTAATAGTAACGCTTTTAACTGCACAGAGAATACCATCATTTGAAAAACTAACAGACAAAAACAGAACAACAATATAAGCATTGACCAATCTGAGTTTCAAAGTGACCTAAAAAAGTCATGCTCTGAAAATGTTATGTTTTGGGAACACCTAAACCAATATATTTTTCTTATATTTTAATTTTAAGTTTAATATTTAAATAAACCTTAAATATCTCCTTAAATATGAATAATTCTAAGTGAAACAAATAATTATAGTTTTTTCCTTAGTGATACAAAAAAATAAAGGTGACTGTTAGAATACATAATGTATTAGATTTGATTAAATATGTTCTTTAAATCATCTTTCAAAATTGTAGTTATACATATTAACACTTGCAGTTTACGTGTGAAAAAATTGTCTTAGAAAGTCTTGGTACCATGTTAAGGGTCACACAAGTCAATGTGTGCCTGAAAGTAGCCCTAAGAAACACTTTTGTTGAAATGCCTGCCGTCTTTCATGAGATGACCAACGGTCTACACGTTTCCAAGGCTCAATTTCTTTAAGCATAGAATGAGAATATTGGACTAAAAGACTATAATGTTATTTTCGTTGTTGACATCAATGAATCTGAGGAAAACCCAAACTATTATCCAACGTCAACTATAACATTAAGAACATGTTTACTAATCTTATACTCCTTCCATATGCATTTGTGGCTCAAATATCAGTTGTTTCTTGATAATCATCTTGATCAAAGTCAATATGTCCCATCTACTCTATATTACATACAGTGATAATGAGCCTCATACAATATAATGGACAGTAGAAAAAATGGTTTATTTTTATTTGTCCTGAAATCGATATTTTGTTCCAGAATTCATCAATTTAGTGAACAAGCTTTCTTTCCTCATCTATGCCTTTAATTAATTTTAAATTCTAAATATAAAAACGCTCAGCTTTTATTTTTGGACATTGAATAATAGTTTTTAATCTTTTTATTGCTAAATATTAAAAGAATCTCTAACATCTACGTTTAATGTTTTTTAGAACATCTATTGCTTCATTTTAATGTTCACAGCTACAATAAACAGAAAGAAAGTTTCTAGGTGTGATGCATTTGGGTCTTATTTATGGGTTATACATGTATTTTTTTGCTGCTTATAATAACTTGGCATTTGTTGTGCTTTTGAGCTGATATTTTTAAGAACCAGGTGGTGATGAACAAAACTTTTTCTTCTGAATGAGGAATGAGACTTCACAGTTCAATTACTTCAGTAGATTGTTTCTTTTCTTTAAATGTGTTACTTGACACTTGGCAGATCCAGTGTGCCTCCGCCACGTTTTGACCGAGTCAACAATCTTATATCTTCCTGTGATTTATCATCATCAACTTTGAATGACACTACCTGGGAGCTGAGAATCTGGAGGTCATTCAACACATTTTACCGTTTCTCCATCCCAAACAGAGTAAAACATTTCAGAGATATAGTTCGTCTTAGAGTTCTTCTAGCACAGCCTCATCTGAGAGATGTTAAATGAATCAGAGAAGTAAAATAATTTGGAACAGTCACAGCTATTCTATAGTAGGCTTGGAGTACCAGCCATTTCTCCAGAAACTTGGTTTACTCTGCCATGCTGATTATTCCAAGTCTGTTTACTCCATCTTTCCAATTACACTTAAGTCAGTTTCCTGACTTCTAACAAATAATTGCTATCAATATCATTAAAACTCAGCTGTATGTATTTTTTCTTTTTAATTGGATTTTCTTAGAATCCAGACAACTCGAGAGACATAGTCTTTGAAGTCAGAATATGTTGAATGAAGTTAGGGTTCTGCTAGTTACAGCTCTATGATTGGAGCCTTGTCTAAGTCTCTGGTCTGGTTTATAGATTGGGAAAATAGTATCAACTTATAGGATTATCAAAAAATGTATGAGATATATTAGTCTACATAGCTTAATTCTGGGCCATTGAATCTTTAATATGTGTTAGTAATTTTATAATGATTGAGAAAATGAATGAAATAGACCAGAATCTGGAAAGTAAAACTGACAAGGTAAAAAAAAAAATGAGTATTCTTTTTATATAACTTTTCCAAATAGTGTATAAAGTTGTCATAATAGTGAATAATGAATAAATAAATGCAATTCCATTGTAGAGAGAATAGAGAGAACATAAGTAATTCTTCTGCTTTCTCAGTTTTCTGTGGTGACAGAGAGGCCGAGAAAACTAAAGTTCTTACTTCTCGTCACTTCTCATCACTTTACATCACTGCAGTGTCCATCTTTCTGACAAATTAGCCAAGAAGAATTAAAACACAGACTAAAACTACAATGAGATGTCACAACATAGCTATTAAAATGCCTAAAACTTAAAAAGACTTCTGTCAAGTTTTTATGAGGATGTGGACCCACTAGAATTCTTTTAATTTTCTGGTGGGAATTTAAAATGATACAACCGATATGGAAAACAGTGTGTTAGTTTTTTTCAAAAACAACATATACCTACTCCACATGTAGGTATTTCCCCAGGAGAAAGAAAAACACGAGTCCCATCTAAATACTTGCACACAAATGCTCATGACATTTTTATGTGTAACAGCCTAAAATTGAAAACAACGCCAAAGTCCACCCACCACTGAATGGATAAACAAGTTCCGATATATCCACACAATGGCATACTACTCAGCAATAATAAATGTACTATAGATACTCACAAAACATGAATAACTTGTTCAAAAATTGTGCTGGATGAAAGAAACAAGGCAAATCCTCTCCCAAAAAAGAGTACATACTAACAAATTCCATTTAGTTTGAAATCTAGAAAATGTATAGAAAAATACCGTGATGTGAAGCAAATCAGTTGTCTGAGGGTTGGAAGTGGGGGTAGGTAGGTAGCTGAGGTATCAGAAACTTTGGGAAGGTTATGTATCTGTTCATGATCTTGATTGTAACGATGGTTTCACAGGTATATATATATACAACGTATCAAATTGTACTCTTTAAATATGTGCAGTATGTTGTATGTCAAGAATACCTTAATAACGCAGTTTTTCTTTTCAAAGGTTATGCCACACAACAATGTAGTCTTTTCTCTCAAGCATTTTGAGTCCCTATCTTTACAAGTGACAAATCAGAGCACATGTGGAAAAATTAGGTCTACAGGATTATTTGCGATCTTTTATTTAACAATTAAAAGTATTATTTCGTTTTCATCATCTTTGTGGTATCTAAGAATGGTCAGATTTATCTTCCTCATTTTATAATAAGATACTGACAGCAAATAAATGAAAGTGTTGCAGTATCTGATCCTCAGAGTTCTTACTCCAATTTCTGTATTGGGCTGTGTCGAATTTGGCCACTTAAATATCCATAGCAAGTGCAGTAAGGAGCCCATTTTGAGAGAATATAGCCAATCCACAGGTTTCCCATTGGCAAGAACCATTCTATGAAAGAAAAACAATACCTGAAGTTAACTGGGAGAAAAAACTTCCCACCTCAAAGTGCACTCAAGAGATGAAAGAAACATGGGCTTTACATTTTGCTAGAATGCAGGCTGTAAATAAAGTAGAGGTGTGATCACAGTTTCTTTAGCGTCTCATCTTCCCCCTTTTCTCCATACAAAGAAGGCAAGATTCAGTTACAGCTGATTTCCATTATGGTCTATACTCTTAGACTTCATTTAAAAGCTTACCCAAATATACTTAAAAGACTGAACAACAAATAGCCTCCTTTATTAAAATTAAGAAACCAGCATAAACTGAAGTGCCAGCAAAATTCCTTTACAATGAAAACCACAGAAATGAAACAGTTTTGCCACAGTGGCATTTCATTCTAAATAAGTAAATTGCTGTGAATCAAATTTCCATTCTACAGAGCAAATACTCAGCTTCCCATCTTTCTTTATAAGAACTGTCAAGTGTCAGGCAGGGAATTAGTATGTGAAGAGAAATATTTTATATAGGGCAGGTGTTTTGTGAATGTCTTTGACTGACAAGAATCTTGCTAAAACCTGGACTGAAGAAATTAAACCCTACTGTTTGTTGTCATTTAAATTTGAGGGATGCTGGGAAGCTCCCCACCCTCAGAATATCTCTCCATTGGCCTGTCAAAATGCCTGTAATTTCACCATTAGAAATTCACTCCTTTCAACCAGCTGAGGCCACAAACAAGCAGAGAGGTACAGAGAAAGAAATATGTGGACGCATGCTCAGACCTGGGAATCTAGGTGGTGCCCAGACGCTGGACAAAGGCAAATGCCAATGCCAAGTTATGAAGACTTTTAGCACTCAAAATTATTTAGTTAGCCCATTTAGGGCAAAGCATTTATCTGAAGTCTTTTAGGACAGATAGTATGCCATTATGACATTATCAAAGATGCTGGAGTGGTACAAATTTAATTACTCAGTATTATTTTAACCTTTTGCATCATAGCATGAAAAAGGATTTTTTAGAGCACTGAAATCAGTGGTAATTTTTAAAAAAGCATTCAGAGTAACTGAG